>NC_041331.1:1695000-1912500 GCF_004354835.1 Perca flavescens
AGTAAGTTAGCCACACTAGATAATAAGTGAGAAATAGGAGTCGGTTTCAAAAGAAAAGTTATGAACGGGAAGTACCCGTATTTGCTTACTTGCACATAGTAACACACAAAGAGCTATACCCTTTTCATGTCTGTCGATTAAATATGAAGCTATGTACTGTATGTGTATAGGGTTAGGGTTTTATATTTATACTATTAAAAGGGAATGGACATTGGACATCTGGAACAAGAAACTATTGTACAAAACCTTTGGTTCTGTACAATTCTAATGTTAACAACTGTAATTCCATTTGTACTTGTCAATTGATGTGAAATGTCCTAATAAAAAAATAATCATAAAAATATATATATATAAAGCTATAGCCAGTTGTGGTTTGCTTTGCAACTAATTGTCTTATTTATTTAAGATGTATAAGTCTGATCAGAATATGCCAATAATAATAATCATTCATTTTGTGATAATACTAAACCTTTTTCCCCCTATTTATTATTATCATTTGTTATTGAATCATTGAAAGTACAAGCACCCAGTTGTCAGAGGTTTCAAAAGCTGAGAGTCTCATTTTTCTAATGTAATCTGAGATGATAGACAAGCGCAAATTATTCTTTTCACTCTATCTCAGGAGGGTAGAAAAGTCAATGAAGTGTCCTGTAGTGCTGGTATCTTAATCTTTTCATTTGTCATCACTTTAGCTATGCTGATTCAGAAGGTCTGTAACTACGTTCAGTTTGTTTTTTACATTACACAGAGGAACTGAACAAACATGAATGAATAAGAATGAATGATAAGATTGTCATACATACTGTGAGTAGCTGCAACATTTTCATGGGGTGGTTCAAGGAGGTCACTAACATGTACAGCACGTGTACTGTACCAGTCACATATACTGTATGTGCTTTCTGTTATGCATTACCTCATGCAAAAACCAGCTGAATCTGGTCTGAGTGAGACATAACCGCAGGGACGTTATTCAGAGGACAGTGGGACTGGTAGGAAAAGCCTAGAAAGGTAAAGAGGGTTTTTTTGTTTCCATACTTAGGACTGAGGTTGTATTTCATGCTGAGAGGAGGGGGCTAACTCTCCATCGTGGCTGTACAAAGTCATCCCACTGAAACACCTGCTCAGAATTTGTCAACATATCCAATATTCCTGTGTGCATGTTACCTGTATGGTTTTGTAGATCTGGTGGTGTGAATGTGATGATGTAAACACTTTGGACTTTGCACGAGTTTCATTTTCTTTTAAAAACAGATACAGTTGGAACACATGCCTATTGTCTGTGGATGGAGCAGGTGTTTCTCTAATGCCTGATAAGGAGGCTGATGAGAGGCTGAATGTTCCCACACTCGAGTCTGTCTGATCCCATGTGATAGAGGACGATTAAAGTGATGGTTCGAAGTAATGTCCCCCTAGGGTCCTTTGCACCATGACCTCGAGCCAAACACCCCCCCAGAAGCTTTTTTCACCTGGGTCTAACATTGGGAGAGTTAGCGTAGAGTAGCGTTATCAGCTGAATAGCTTAGCGCAGGGGCTAATGGACCCACGTTTGTATCTGGTAAATGACCCCACTAATAATGCCCGAAATGATACGAAACTGGGGTCCATTAGCCCATGCGCTAATAAGCTATTCAGCTGATAACGCTACTCTATGCTAACTCTCCCAATGTTAGACCCAGGTGAAAAAAGCTTCTGGGGGGGTGTTTGGCTCGAGGTCATGGTGCAAAGGACCCTAGGGTGAAATTACTCCGAACCATCACTTTAAGGCCTTAAGATTGTACTGAGAGGCAGCTGTTGGATTTTGAGGATGTCCATATCATGTAATTAAACTAGATGTCTTTTTTTTTTAGTGGCTGGTTTTCACTATTTTCTATCAGTCCAAAAAGAGGAGGTTGTTTCTTGTTATTGTGAGCAGGACCCCAAACTCCTTAACAGCTCATACAGTACCCAGTTTACCTGGGAACCACATATTTGCCTTTATGAATTATAGAGGGGTAAAAATCTTACTAACTTTCACAGGGAGTCCTGCCTGTCAATCAGAAGATCCAGGTAAAGCCTCCTGGTCCTTACAGCACTGAGACCTTGGAAGCAAAACTAATCTGGGCGTACCAACGGAAGCTGGTATTAAGGGCTTTATAAGGTTATCTGCAGATTTGTCAGAACTCAAAAGAAAACCCTAACTAGGTATGTAGCTCATTAAAATTCCATAATAAATGTAGTAACAGCTTGATGCTGTGGAAAAACCATGTAGGACTTTTGTCAATGACCCTCAGAACTGTTACCATAGTTACCACCATACAACACCCCATCTCCCACAATATCCCTACTTTTCTATTCACTCTGTTGTGATTTGTTGTCACTGGCAACATGGCAGCCATCCTCTACAGTGTGTGTGTGTGTGTGTGTGTGTGTGTGTGTGTGTGTGTGTGTGTGTGTGTGTGTGTGTGCGAGCGCGAAGGTCTGAAGTGTTCTTAATAAGAAGGCAGACATAATTCAATATAAGAGCTTTTAAATCATTAAAAATTGCATTAAAACTATCTCACTAATTTTCATTTTAAAGTCTTATATGTCCATGATGGAAATCCTTTATTGCCGTCGGTTGATCATTTATACAACCAAAGTGTTTACTTTAAGTTCGTCTCGCATAGCCAGACCTACCTCCACCACGCTATTAAGGAGGGTCTGGCTAGTCCACACAGCATTCCGGGATGGGAGAAAAACATGCTCTGGTTTATTGGCATTTCTTTAAACCAATCACAATCTTCTTGGAAGGGTGCTAAGCGCTGGACGGAGCACTGTGCCTCTAGGGAAGGAACTTGTTTTGGTGGAACATGTGTACGTTCAAAAGTAGTTTTAGTTGTGCAACAGAAAACTTTGATTGGAAAAAGATTGGACAGATAGTCTAGCTAGCTGTCTGGATTTACCCTGCAGAGATCTGAGGAGCAGTTTAGAATGCCAACACAAAGAAAGCGGAAGGTAAAGGACATCCTGCCGAAAATTAGGGACATCCGGCAGAACCTCTGGCGGCACCGGAACAATACCGTAAATGAAACTGTTGATATAGACTAGCTTTAAGTCAACCAAATGCTGTCCTTTACAAAACACTATAGTTAGCTATTAAACCTATATGGTTATTTTGTCAGTGAGTGTCATGTTATCATGAGGAAATGTGTTTGCAGTTATTTACGGCACAGACAGATGTCAATTTTCTAATAATATCTGTCACCACGTGTATAAACTTCTATATTTCCATATCACTGTCATGAAGTCCTTTGTGTCTTCCTAAAGCTTACTTGACACATGACTGACATTTGCATCCTCATGACATACATACTGCATTTCCATCAACACCCCATAAGCTTGGCTTGTCCTTTAAAGAAAGACAACACCAGAGCCTATCACTGTCACACACACCCATACACACCCGATCATCAGACCCACTGAGAGAAGCTTCGGACAAGTTGCTTATCTCAATTTGCATACAAGTATAGCCCATAGTTTCCTTGTTGCTTTGTGCATTGTGTCACAAAAACCAGCCGGTCCAGTCTGACAACAAACTCTTGCACTTTGTCTTTACGTCTCACTCTTCCTCCACACACCAATTATCTCTGCTACTCTGTCATCAAGTGGCTTTCATCTGAAAGAGTGCATGATGACTTAACTACGGAGTATGAGAGCCAGATCAGTCTCTTGTTGGCTGCCAATCAACACTGTGTCTGTGTTCTTCTACTTCTGAATGAATAGTAGTGTGATGTTTAGATCTCCAAATTGAGGACATATTTGCATACTGAGCTCATTCTGACCAGTCCTCATTTTTGCAGGTTTGGGAAATTAAAAATTAGGATCAGAATTAATCTAAGAGTAAGGTTAAAATTGTACAGAATGTTGAAGAGCTTGGGTCAGTGGTATCCTTATTATTATGTGACATGAGGACTGGTGCCAAAGTCATTTGTGTCTGCACGGGAAAGCTCTGGCTGCTGTTGCACGTATTTTAACATGCAATCCATTTAATAACCTCATCAGAGGGAGTTCCTTCAAAAGGACAATTCCAGCACAAAATGAACCTAGGGGTTAATTACATATGTGTACCGAGTCGAACGTTCTCTGGGATATGTTTTCATGCTAATCGAATGCTTCTCTAGCATTAAACAAGCTACCACAAACTAGTGGTTAGCTGCTAACGAAAAATAGCACCACACTTCCACAGTAGCATAATGAGGGTCCCTACATTTAAACCGAAGCATTGAGAACTTTGTAAGTGTACAGACAGTTTATTAAAAAGATAGATTATAAAGACCGTAGCGTTCAGGTTTACATCTTGGAAATGAGCATGGTCATGAGCAGTCGAATCACGAACGCTGCGTTTGATCTATGTTACTGGTTACTGGTTGCACAGCTGGTTGCACGGCGTTCAACTCGGTACACTTGTTATTAACCCCTAGGTTCATTTTGCACCGGAATTGTGCTTTAATTAATTTGAACAACTGTAAGCGATTACATTCTGTTGCCTGCCAATGTATTGTCACCGACAACAAAACCAAAGTCTTTTTTATTGGTGAAGTCAATTTTTAACCAACACCAAAAATAGCTGTGTGTAGAGGTCGACCGATTAATCGGCCTAGGCAGATTAATCGGCCGATTTTTTGGCATTTTTTACATAATCGGCGTCGGCCAATATCAAGCCGATTAATAGGCAGGCGCATCTGCGGGCAGCCTGGTGTTGTTGTTGTTGTGGAACACGTGTTCGACGCACGCTGCCCCTAGAGTCAATTACCAGCAGAGTGAGCAGACCTCACCCAGTGCCTAAGGAAGGAGCTGTTCCTCGGAGAAAACGGTAAGGATTCAATTCTTAAAGTCCTATATATTTAATGAAAAACGTATGACATGTTACTGCCAACTTCGAGAAAAAAACATGAATAGGCGACATGACGTTCGGCTACTTTGGATATTAATAGCTGTCATGTCATGCTGTCATCTCACAATAATTAAGCTAGAATTTTGCAATCACAGACAGTGGATCTGAGAGTTTTATTATTTGTTCTGTTTGTGTGTCTATATTTGAGAGGGTTGTCAACTCAATGCAGAGAAAGAAGTTGTAGTTAAAAGAGTCCACCGCACCATAGGCTAGTGAAGGACTGGCTTTGCTTTGCTAGCGTCGTTGCTAGGGTTGGTAAAGAGTAGACCCGCTGCTAATATGGCCCCTGTGCCTAAACGACCCGTATCTACCGGACCGAATAGCAACGCGGATTTCTGTGAGTCATTTCGGTGCCACTGATATGCCTGCGTTGCTCTCTGATGCTTGAAAACGAATGTTAGAATAACAGAAACATCGCAGCATGTGACGCTAGTTAACATTACACTCGTCAGCAGCTAATGTTAGCCTACCGTTAGCTAGCAGATGGATTAAACACGATTAAAATGCTGACAGCTAAACGGTGTAAAGTGGGATTTATTTCACTGTATATGATCCAACAGCAGCATGTTAAGCAGTGTGCAGCTGCCGTTGTCTACTTGTCTGAAGAACAACACAGACGGTGCGTCGCAGTGCATTCAAGTTGTTGTAAAATACCCTTTTGCCAAGATGGTAGTTGTTTTTGTCGTTCAACAGCAATTTACTAGTGAAATACATTATTGTTATAAGTTATAGTTATTACATTATTATTAAATCATTTCATTTTGACCATATGGCCTAAAGTTGTTTTCCCCCCTTTTGCGATAATTAGGTTTTGTCCATTTGGCTTTGTCTGTCAACAAACAAAACAAAACAAAAATACATGTTTCAGGACAGTTTTTGGGAAGATGATAGAAACGTTTTTAGCCTTGTATCACTTACAATGCACTGAAATATTAGCTGATTTATAAAACAAATGTTAGATTTTATATCTATACCTATGTATAAAATGACTTGAAGAAGATACTATACAAAAATACTAACTTAACCTTGTATTTTCCCCCTTTTTTACTCATTAAGTCTGATGGCTGAAAAGAAAACCAGCCCCTTATGGCAGCGCTTCACCCAGCCAACACCAAAACAAAGAAATGCTGCTGGTTGCTACTGTGTGTCAGCACTACTATTGTTAAAATGGTTAATTTATTTTATTGTTCTCAGATGTTTGATAAATGCTGCTTAGGGCACAGTTACTTTATCTTTTCATTGAAAAGTTTATTTGACAAAGTTAAGTTTATTTTCTTTCTTTCTTTCTTTCTTTCTCTCTCTTTCTTTCTTCTTACCAGTTTTGTTTATTTATACAATATATGTGTTTACATTATACATGTTTAATGTAAGTATACAAGTGCAGACTGGTGTTCAAGTGTTCAATAAATGTTTTTGTTGAGAAATTTTGTATATCTTAAGTACTTATTAGTGTTAAATTTTATCTTTCAAATAGAGGTTAAAAACAAGCAAATATTGGCCAAATATCGGCCAAAAATAATCGGCAGCATATATCGGCCATCGGCCGACCCTGATTTCAAAAGATCGGCATCGGCCTGAGAAAACCCATATCGGTCGACCTCTAGCTGTGTGGCTAACAAACAAGTAAGTTGTGGTCTCATGAGGTCTTATTTTTTTTGTTGAATTTAATCTCCATTTTACAAATGCCCTAAACAAACCTGTATAGTAGGCGTAGACAACTTTGCACTGCTAAAACTTCATATTTCCTCCTTTTTATGATGATACTGGTCACTTAGAAGTAGCTAACACTTGTAATAGCTGTGGCAGTAGTTGAATCAGTATTGTATAAGATGAAGAGCAGTAATATTTGGACTTACTGGGTGTTCTGGTAGACCTCCACTGAGCTGTTGAGTCCTTCAAGCTGTCCCATCAGTAGCTGTAGGTTGGAGTTAACATAGCTCAACTCCAACAGAACCATCTCTTTAACCTTGTTGTTAGATGTAGCCCTGCACACAGGAGAGATTGAAGGGAAACGAAAAATGAAAAGACAAAAGTGAGACAAAGGTCAGGAAACGTTTGAAATAAATGAAAGAAAAGACATACCAGCCTTGTTATTTTTAAAAGGGTAATAGGGTAAAAACAAGCGTGCCTCCCCTGGTATATTCTGGACCACAGACCTGCGTCACTGAGCCCTGCTATGCACTTGATTTACTCTCCACCACACAACAGCTTAACCATGATCTATGAATCACAGTTGCAGTCCCTATTTAGTTCAACAACTCATTCCCATGGTAAAATCATTGTTTTAAATCAAATCCACCATTACCAAATGCGATAAGATCACAATATATTTCAATCATGCTACACAACTTGAAGAGGGTGGAAGTCAGAGGTCCAGCACTTTTCAATATTATTGTTTTTGTACATTTTACTGTACATTTATGGAAACAAAAACAGAAATATGTACAGTATGCGCATTTTGTATTGATGTGAAGAAGATTAGAGCATTAAACGGAGTATGTGTAAGGTGTGTGTGTGCACAAGGGGTTACTATGGGGCTCACTCAGAGCTTTCTGCACAACAGAGATAGGATTGTAATAATGTGTGTGTGTGTGTGTGTGTGTGTGTGTGTGTGTGTGTGTGTGTGTGTGTGTATACAAAGACAAAGTGGCTGGATCTTTTGTAATGCACAATTTATGATGCATTGTCAGTTTGTGAAAAACGCAAACTACAATTTACATGCATACATGGTGACACAAGGTAACACACAAACATCAGTGGCCTCACTTTATGCTTATCTCTGTTTTACAGTGACTCATAACACATTCTCTGTCAGTCATAACCAATTGGAGACATACCCCAAACTCCAGTCTAGAGATGTTTCACTGTCTCACTGTCATCTAGTCTCGCTCTCACTCTCTCTCTACCCTGTAATTACAGAGGATGTCATTCTTAACCAAGAAGGTGAGATGTGAAGAAGTGCTGGCAGACAGGAGTTATAGGAGAAACAATAATTAGTTAAACTGAAGGTTAAAAAGCTGAAAAGAGATAAACTAGTTTTTTTATTTTCTTCCATTTGAACATTTTCACATAAAATATTCCAAAAGTTACAACTTCAAAAAAAGTTTGTTACACATATGGAAAAAGTGGTCTAAGCACGAACAAACTATTAGTACCAAATAATATAATGTGACCTTGAATGCTGTATAATGGAGGATGTCTTAAAACATATTACGAATCAATGGAGTCTACTGCGAGCTACGTACCACCCAATAGTTTTATCTCTAAAACTGGCTCACTCTGCTCTTTGGTCTTGATTCATGCTCTTAAATTACTGACTGTAGTTTTTCTCCCCCATACAACACATTGGAACATTGGGACGTCAACCCCTGCTTAACATTGACGCCACACCATCACATACTTTTTGGCCTGCTGAAGGATTTCTGAGGAGGTTTGGCCTGGGGAATCAGGGTGGAGGTTTGGACAGAATAGATATCAGCTCGCCAGCCCAGAGGTTGTTATTAATATCTAATTTAATATTAAATATCATCCCACAGAGCGTGGGAATGAGACTGTAAACCAGAAAGTGTGGTTTCACTGAAGTTCACCCATCCTTTTTTCTGGAAAATCTGTTTTTATGTTTTTGGCAGATTGACAGGTAGTTGTATTTTTCCTTGGAGCCTTTAATCTGAAAAGAGATATCTGCTACTGATAATGATTGGAGTTTACTGAGAAATGTACTCTCTATTCTATAAAGCTTAGTGTGGCACAACAATAGTACATTGCCAGGATAAAGCCTGACATGTGGCCCATGGCTCCACGACCTCTGTTGCAGAAGAGAAGAAAAGAGAAGAGAAAATGAGAGAAGAGAAAAGAAGAGAACTGGTCTGAGCAGACTGACTGGTCAGACCTGTTGCTGATAGAGGTTGGAATGCAGAACAAAAAAAAGAGGAAAAAGTGAGGATAAGGATGGCAACGAACAGGAAAAAAGCAAAAGACACACACACACACACACACACACACACACACACACACACACACACACACACACACACACACACACACACACACACACACACACACACACACACACACACACACACACACACACACACACACACACACACACACACACACACACACACACACACACACACACACACACACACACACACACACACACACACACACACACACACACACACACACACACACACACACACACACACACACGATTTAGGTTCTACATGAGCCATAATGACTCAAACTAAACTTTCTTAATAGAATTTAAAAAAAGGACATAGTTTGTTTATTGAACAAATCTGTTTTTAACATGATAACCCAGGTGGATGTCTAAATAGGTAGATAGCCTTGGCAACGCTGTTATCCACACAGAGAAGGAAGATCCCAAGTAGAACTACAGTCAGACTGCATATGATTTAAGACCATGAAAATAAAGCTAAGAGCATACCTGAAACTCATAAATGCAGCTGGGCTGGTAAACACACAGTCAATTTGCCCCCAAGTGCCTTGGCTGGGCAGACTATGTGAAGTACTAGAGGAATGTGGAGGCTTCTCAGGCTGACAGTGGGCTTAGACAGGAAGAGCGAGCGCGCGCGCACACGCACGCACGGTTGTACACCGTTGTACCTTTCGTTTCTCTAGACTCAGGGCAGACTTAGTGACAGAATATACTACAACACACTTTTTTTTTTTAAAAAGGCCCTTACAGTTCAGTAAACTTAACACCATTATGAATACTCTGGGGCACATTATTCTTACCAAAGGCCACACAGAACAGAAGCTGGACATAGTAACAGGAAGAACTGTATAATCTAATGCAATCCAATACAGTGAGCCCGCTATCAGTGTTGCCACAGTTACTTTGAAAAAGTAACTTAGTTACTTTATAGATTACTTGATTTTAAAAGTAGTTTAGTTACTTTACAGATTACTTGATTTTAAAAGTAACAAAGTTAGATTACAAGTTACTTTATTAGTTACATGCAGCAGCTGCCGACAACACCCCTACAACCTCAACATAAAAATGACAACCGGTTTACTGTGAGGCATTGCCAGTAGTAGGTTTATTATGGCACGAAAGAGAGCGAGTCAGCCGTGTTTAAGGGCAGCATTTCCGCTACAACATAGGCCTACTGCCCGACCAACTTCTTCAACTCTCCCCCACTTACTGGTTTTGCACCGAAGTCCAGCTTTTGCTGTTTGGGTGGTGGGGGACCTCCTCTCTGCTTCACTCCACCTGCTCTGTAAGTTTGACTGCAGCGCTGCGACTCCAAATGTTTCTTCAAATTTGACGTAGTCACCACCAGCACAGAGCCTTAATATTGCCGTCTTTAGCTGACACAAACTCTAAATAGTGACTGTATTTCCAGCTAGAAAACGCGCATCTGCCTAATGAAGTCTGCATTATTATCTTACGTACTATTGGGATGGCTTTTTTATTTTATTTTATCACTGGATTTTGTGTAAATGTACAGTTGACTCACTATTATCTTTTGTTTGATTGGTGACATACTGAGACGCACAGAGGTTCTGATGAGGGTGGGTTTGAGGGAGGGAGACCACAGGGGTCTTTGTTTTGAAATGAAAAAAGGAAAACGAATATATTTCATGTGAGACTGTAACTTGATTGTTCTGTACGAATAAAAAGAGTTAAAAAAAAAAAAAAAGAAAACGCGCATCTCTCTCCTCCCTCCATTGTTGTTTACGTTTGTGTCGCTGCGTGGTACACGTGAACTGTCCTCACGCTGAAAACGTGACTTGTCGCATACGTGACTTCACTCCCCGAGACGCAAGAAGAAAGCAAAAATATATATTTTTACTAAGGAAAATGACAAATAGTAACGCACGGTGACTTGGATAAGTAACTTTAATCTGATTACTGGTTTGGAAATAGTAACGCGTTAGATTACTCGTTACTGAAAAAAGTGCTCAGATTAGAGTAACACGTTACTAGTAACGCGTTACGTGGCATCACTGCCCGCTATAAACACTACTTTTATAAAGCTTATAATATTCAATTTCTGTTCACACTTTGTCAGAGAGCTGTTGATTCAACTTTTTGAGGCTGTCGTTTTCCCACAAGTTTTGCATCTTGTGATGGGATCACAACAGCCACAAAGTAGAATCGGCCCAGGGAGGTAAAGTGGGGAGGCCAATGGCTCCTTCACGCGCTTGCTTGGACCACACCCATCTTCGTACTTGGCCTTCATAGTTGAACTCAACTACACACCTGTAAAGTGTTGTGACTGCATTTTGCACGATTGTGATGCTATCGCATAACAAAATTTGTCCACAGAAATATGGAGGATGACAGAAATATAAACACCTGGCAAAGTACTCAAAAACGATTATGTGACTGGTTTAAAGAAATGCCAATAAACCAGAGCACTTTTTTCTCCTATCCCGGAATGCTGTGTGGACTAACTTAAAGTAAACACTTCGGTTGTATAAATGATGAACTGACTGCAATAAAGGATTTCCATTATGGACACACAGACGGCAGGGGATAACAAGTGCAAAAATACAAAAAGCGTATCAAATATCATGCTCAGCAAAATGTTTAAATTATTTTTCTAAACTACATATCACAGAAGTGCTTTGTTTCCATGGTACATATAATGCTCCTCTTCAGGATTGTTACCTAATAGGATCTGTCCCCCTATGTTGTTTTAAATCTCAACAAGAATTCATGACAACTGATAACAGAACAATGAAGGAGATGATGTCAACACGTCTCAACAGACCAGCTGGAGTTAACTAGAGGTCACATATACCACAGTGACATAATGAACTAGCAATACAGACAAATGAATGATACATGGATGAAGGGTGTGAGCAGAGAGGGATAAACTTATAACAATTAGCTTTCCCTTATGCGACAAATAAAAATGCATAGCTGGGAGTTTAAACCATCCTGCACTTCCCACTTAAAGAATCCACACTTTAGTTACTTACTTCAGCAGGTTCTCAGCTCCAGCCCTCATCCTCATCTGTTTGATGATCTGCTGGTTCACATTGGCTCGTTTATTCTGAAGTTTGCTTCGTCCAGTCTGGGCAAACGGGTTACAACCCTGGGACAAGGAGATGCAAGCACAAACATGTCAGCAGAAAATAATATATTGGGTAAATAAATGGAAAAAACTGCATGGGCATCAAGAAAAATGTGCATACTGCAAAAAGTAGGATGATTTCCTCATTGAGGTTTTTTATGCTGCAGTTATTTGGTTAATAACAATCACAAAATAGATCTTCAATTTCCTTCAAGTCATTCAAACTCTGTTTTTTAATCTATGTATGTATAGCAGTCTGTCCCAAGTTTTTCTTTCCATAACATATTGTTGCTGTACAATTGTGAACAGTGGGTATCCAATCTACTGAACCAGTGTCTTTGTTCATGTTATATGTCATCTCAGTCAGGGCCAAAACTGTCAGGTTTGTTATTAAATCTTTCACCCACATACATCTATTCACTACCACAGAGGTGGCAATATGTTATTATTTGATCAATATACCAAACTACTAGACATCAGTTGGTCTAAATATTCCTCTGATGTCAACTTTTTTGTACACTAAATTGATGTGAATTATTTACTTTATCCCTATCTCCCTGATGTAACAGTAAAAATAAGCCTAAGTTGGGTGTGGAAGGAGCTGCACCTTGTTATGCTGTACTCAACACAAACACATGCTCTCACTCTTTATGTTTACATGTAGCCTAACGGCCTGTATGCAGCTGTACTGTGTGTCCTTGTCCCTATCACAACCACCAGCGCCCCAGCCTTAAGTCAACAGGTTGTCCCTTACACCAGTACAGATAAACTGGCCTTAAACATTCATACTGACTGACTCACAGCACAACAGAGGTGTGGCTTGACTACGGACGGCAAAAAACAGCATGATGCACAGAAACCAGTCAGCTTAGTAAAACCAGTTGGTTTACAGTCCTCAACTTGGGACAATTTTACATTGTATTTATTTATCTGAAACGAGCTTCAGTTTCTACATGCGCAACATGAAGGAAATACATATTTATGTAACCATGAAGGACACCGAAACAAAGAAAAAAACTCATCAGTATAATTACATGTTCATGTAATGTCAAGGTGATTTGATACACATCAGCAACAAGAAGAATTCATTGACTTTTAAAGGATGTCAAAGTCAGGGATCACTGTTAGAGAAATTATTGCTCAGACGGGTAGTGTATAAACACAACAGAGATGAGCAAACCAAAGATGGAATCTAAGAATTTATAGATTAATAGAAATTAGGGATGTATAAAAACCGAAAAATCTTATTTTCAAGTAAGTCAGTGTAATTGTGGGTGTTTGAGTGTTTTGCCCCTGTATCACCTGTCACATTGTTTACATTTACTGAATCATGTGGCTGATGCTCTCATCCAGAGAGACTTCCTGTAAAATGGGTAAGCAGTGACAGTGTCCTTAAGTACAAATTTCCATAACTCAAGTCAAACGGTTCCAACAAGGGTCACATTTAACTTGACATTTTCTCTACCAACAATCCACTGTAGTCACTTGGGTGTTCCTGTACAAAGACTTCAGTGACCTGAGAGTGTAATGATTAACCATTTACACAAATGAGAGCTGGCTTGATGTTGCAGCAGCTATTCTTAGAATGACAGCAGGGCGAGGATGTTAGAGTACGACTGGAGGGGCGTGGATTTACTGCAGCAGCATCACATCAAAACTGAGATTTACGTTTGTGTTAAAGAACAAGGGAGTGGCTAGTGGTTGATAGTAACCATAGCAGTGTTTCCATTTTTAATACGTAGCACGCTATGAAACTTCAACCCATGCATTCCAAAGTGATGATCCTGATCCTGCGTGGCAACACTACTCTGATCAGCTATCAGGGACCAATACGTCATGTCAGTAACAGATAGTCCATAAAACTGACGGTTTAATACCACACCTCCTGGCATGCTAAGTTAGAGACATTAAGACTTTTACGTTTTGGATTGTCTTAGGCATTGTTGACTGTCACTTACAACGCAGACCTTTTGGATGAAAACTTGATCAACATGAAATGACACATGGAACTGACCCTTAGCTCTGGCTATGCTACTGCCTTGCCTAACCCACTTAACTACTCGGGGAATGGAACCCCTCCTACCCACTGGCATACTCAAGCAGTACAGCCTTTTTCTACGAGCGTACAAAATACATCATTACAGAAAAACAAAGAAAGTCCTGTTCGTTATCATTTCCATCAAACAGCCAATCATTCTTCTGTTGTATAACCGAGGCATCATAAAGGACATGTAGAGCAATGGTTCATGGGATAATTGTTTACAGCCACCAACCATTTTTGGCAGCATAACCAACTCTTAATTGCTTGTTCACCATATAAATACCCAGAATGTCCTGCTCAAAAGGGAATGTGCTTCATTTAATCCAAAGAAAGACATCTCTATATTTAGTGAAATACTGTAAAAAGTGAAAGATACAATATTTGATCACAGCAACTTTCTTTTTCCCCAATACAAACCCTGCTAAGGGATCCTAGCGTGTCTCCAAGTCGAAAAAGCTTGTCTGGTTTTTTAACCAGGACACATGTTGTCAATTTGTGTCTGTGGTCTGGCTAAAGGACGGCCTGGGGCCAGATGCTACGTCAATGCTCTTGTTGGCCGTGGAGGATAAGGAGATTGTTCTGCCATCTTTCCATCCTGCAGCCGTCGAGTCGGACCTCAGCCAGCTGGAGGTGAAACAGTGGACGGCTGGGAAGGCATCCCTGAACCACAACAGCTCCCTGGAGCATCAGTAGAACCCAGTGAGGCCTTGTAAGTCATTAAACTCATTTTCACCCAAGAGAAAGAGGGGCACAGAACACGGAAGCAAAGACCGTCTTGGCTCCACTTGGTTAAAATTTGACCAAAAACTTTCCAAATTGCAAATCTCTTTAACATTACGAAATGAGAATGCAGAACTCATTGATGTGTGGTTTCCACAAATGTGCAAGCCTTTTATACTGAGAAGGCTTTCTGCAATGAAAGTAGAGACTCCTAAGCGTTAAACACTAAGAAATACAGAGGACAAAGGAAATGAAGTGAGAACGATGGAGAATGGCTCTACAATGTGTGTTCCAGCCATAAAGGAAACGGTTTGGGATTGAGGTATTAGGCTCTACAGTCTCCCATCATGTCCTGTGGCAGTACCAGAACCTGGCTCCCACTGACCTTTTTATAGACACAGGAAGTGCAGCACAGAGCCTAAATCCAGACAGCGTTCAGAGGGGGATTCGGGGGGATTGGAAGACACAAAGGCCCTGTTCAGATGCCCATCTAAACAAGCTTGTCTATAAAAACACCCCGGTTGAGGACACTAGCACAAATGTGGATGAATGAGACATGGACCACATGGCAGACAGGGAACTCATGAAAAACACATTAGATAATCACTCAGCCACTGCCAAGTGCTTTTCTCATAGCCTCAATCTATACTGTGAATGTGAATACCTTTAATGAAAAATAGCTCATCATCTTATTTACATGATGAAAAGGCGTCAACTTCAACACAAACACCAGCAGTGTAAAAACTACCTTAATCTGATCTATGAATTTAGATAACCTGGCACTTATATGTGCGTTTAAAACTTTTAGCTGATGCTGTTATCCAATGTGTGTAGCTGTAAGATACAGTTAATCAACACGTCTGCCAAAATTATCTAAGGGCAGGAGGCTAATCTGACCTAAGATTACCAGAGTATCAACAAAGCTTTTGAGGAATCCCTTATCCATTACATAGCAATCACCATCACACCTCTGACAACCAGCAGGAAACTGATGATGGTAATTATGGGATGTTTGGTCACTGACCTTTAGAGGCAGTAACTGCATGAGATAAAGTTATTGTGACGTGACACACACACACACACACACACACACACACACACACACACACACACACACACACACACACACATGAAGCTGACAGTGCTGTGGTTTCTGCTGCTGTTGGTGACATATCAGGAGCAGCAGTAATTGTTGTGCTAAATGTCAGACTAAAACCATGCGGTTTTTAAAAATAAAATGAAAGATTCTAAGTTTATATCACTTTAAGTCCATGTGGTGCTTTGTATACACATTTGAATTATTGGTAGCGTGGTCGCCCCATAACCACAAGGTTGGCGGTTTAATAACCAGGCTCCTCTATGTCAAAGTGTCCCTGAGCAAGACATTAAACCCCAAGTTGCTCCCCGGATGCTATTAGCTAGCTAGCTGTCCACTGCTCCTACTACTATGGATGGGTTAAATGCAGAACTAAAATGTCAGTACATTGTACTCGGTATGTGATAATTAAGATTAAAGTTTTTTTTTTTTTTTAATTGTATGTTTTATTGTATCTAATAGCTAGCTCTACAAAAATAGAAAAATATAGTTTCCATCGCCAGTTAACGTACGTTACAGCTTGAAACTGTGAACATGGGTAACGTTAGGCTAACTTATGTAGGTTAGCCTACCATACATAAAGTTAGGTAAACAACCTAAAGACACAAGTAACGTTAACCTAGTTAATATGGTGAAGAGGGCTCCGTTAAATGCCTTTTGCATGCTGGCAATGAATTAGGAAAATGTAAATGCTCCAGACAGTCAAGCCGTAACTAAACAGTAAGCTAAAGTCATTATTTGCCCATTTTCAACTGTAGAAATGTGCGCTGGCATCTCCCTGTCCGTTAACATGACGCAGACGGATTTAGTTTGTTCCAGAAGTGAAGTGACGAGAAGCAAAACTCACTTTTTTGAAATAACTGCTGTCTCCTCCGCTGTCTTTGATGCCGTTTGGTAAAAGAGTGTCCGTCATCCTGAAGGCTCAGACTCTGAAACTCTGAGGAAAAACAAGTGAAATAAAACCAGACCGCTGCTGTTCAACAGGTGTGTATCCTCTCTCTTCCAACGACGTGTGTCTGTCTGTCTGCTCTCACCCAGGGACATTCCCAGCTGAAACCAGAGACTCCGCCCAAACGGAAAAAAAGGAAGACTGGGTGGTGCGTTCACAACCAAAGAAACTCACCGGACTGCACCTGTTTTATTCAAGTTATGTACACTAACATTGTAGTAGCCTACGTACGACAGTAAGACATGACTAACAAGCTACCACCTAGGAAATATTGTTCACCGATGACAATTTCATATACATTTCACTAGCTTTAGTTAAGTCTGGCTTACAAGCTGCACCGGCTAGCCCTAATACTACTGGTAAATCACTTATGCTAAAATAGCTTGGTTAAAGGCCTTACTACTGGTTTTGTTAAAAGCTATTTTATAACTGGCAAATTGTTCATTTTGAAAGTGAAAAACACAAGTGGGACAGAAAACTCAGTCCATACTGAGATACTGATACTGAGATAAAAACCTTAATTATAGGCTACAGAATAATAATAAGTGTGTTTATCTAAAGCTATAAAAATTATATTAAAATCTAAAAGTCCAAAACCAGTCTGGCTGACGGAAGTCACAAGTAATTTACAGTAGGCATATTAGGGCTGTAGGTTAAAGGGCTGTAACAAATTAAATAATTAAAAAGTAAATAAACTGAAAACAAAAACTCTGACAATGGCACTGCAAGGAGTAGTTTAACACAGCACTCATTTGTGGCATTTTTAAATTTCTATATTAGCAAATGGCAGATATGTGCCAGCTATACAAAATTATGCAAAAGGCTGCTTCCCTTTAAAAAAACAAGAAAACTCCTGGTTTAGCATCAAACATGTTTATCCATCTTCCTGCACTCTGACATATAAAACATCCAAAACAACATATTAGCCTATACCGCATACTATCATTTGACTTCAAATTAAACAGGCGGTTGAACTGGAGTGAACAAACAAAATGGTGCTCTTCACATATCACATCAATGATTCTCACATGGATGATCACAGCGGGTACAGTAATAATGCCTTGGTAGGGGCGCCCTGATAGCTCACCTGGTTGAGCATGCGCCCCATATACTAAGGCTCAGTCCTTACTGCAGCGGCCCAGGTTCGAGTCCGACCCGCAGCCCTTTTCTGCATGTCATCCCCCCCTCTCTATCCCCCCTTTCCTGTTTTCAAGGAAAACAAAGCCCCAAAAAAAAAAAAAAAAAAAAATCTTTAAATTACTCAAAAATAATGCCTTGGTGGAAACAACAGTTTCATTTGTCTGAAACCGACACTGCAGTATTTGATTTGTTTCAGAGGCTGTAGCGGGCTATTGGTATCATATGAAACTAGATGTAGGCAATCAATTGGCTACCACCATTATGCTAGATTGTCAAGGAAGGGGGTTAATTACACTACATTTTGGAGAGGGAAAAACTGGCATGGCCATTTTCAAAGGGGTCCCTAGACCTCTCACGTCAAGATATTTGAATGATGACATTAGCTATTAGTGATACAATACCAACCCAAAGCAAAATTACATATTTGTGCATCACCATCCATGCATCGCTATAGCGAGTTGTCCAGGACAACTATGAAACTATATTAAGTAGTGTTCAAAGGGATCTGGCCAATTGGTCTGCGCTGCCAGCATCGCTACGGTCCAGGATTGCTGTTGTTAAAATGAACATAGTTCCTCGTGTGAACTTCTTAAGTACAATGATCCCCTTACCCCCACCAATACATTTCTGGAAGAAACTTGATGCCGTAATCCGGCAGTATATTTGGAATAGTAAACAACCTAGGCTAAAATACTCTACCTTGCAACGTACCACCAACACGGGAGGCCTGGCCCTCCCCAACCTTAAAGTGTACCACAGCGCCTTTCAGCTACGGGCCCTCAGAGTGTGGATGGACCCCTCATCTACAGTCCCATGGAGAGAAATAGAGCAAAACCTCACTGGAAGTCTAAGACTGCAAGACCTCATCTTTGCAGGTGTGTGTCCAAAAAAGTATATGCTAGCCTATGGCCCTATTATCACCAACACATTGACCAACTTTAAACAGGTCGAGGACCAACTTCGCTACACCAATAAGTGGCATTTGAGCACCACAATTTGGCACAACATGCATTTAATGTTAGGTAACAAACCTTTTGTTTGTAACCAGTGGAGTGACAGAGGTATTTATACTCTAGACCAGTTATACAATGGGGAAGATATGTTAAGTTTTGAAAACCTAAGAACTAGCTTTGAGATCCCTAGGAAATCCTTTTTCCTTTATCTTAGCTTAAGGTCAGCCCTAAAATGTTATGGAGTACCATGGGGAAACAGTCTCGAGACCCACCCATTTATGCTAAACTGATGCAAGTATCCGTAGGAGAACTCCCAACAGTAAAGAAATATGAGCAAGAACGTAATTAATTGGGAGACAGTTTGGGACAACATTTCCCACTGTTCCAAGAACCCAAATCAACAGCAGATCCACTTCAACATATACCATAGGACATATTGGACACCTCAGAAGAGATACATCTCCAAAGCCATTCCTACTCCCTATTGCACGTTCTGTCAACCTGAACAAACTGGAACTTTCCTGCACATGGTCTGGGAGTGTAAACAGGTGCATGAGTTTTGGAATAAAACAACATCAATAATATCTGATGTGATAGGATGTCAAATTCCTACTGACCTGATTGTTTTGTTACTTAATGATGACTCTAAATTACATCTGCTTGGGAGACAAAAGAACGTTTAGTTAGCCGGCTCAACCGCGACCAAGAAAATGATAGCTCAGCGCTGGCTCCCTCTCTCCCCCTGAACATCCCCTATCTCCTACACCTCTAAAAAAAATGGAAAATTTCAGCATCTGAAAGCCAGGCAATTGTTGAATTTAGCAGACCATTTTTATAACTAGCATTTGTGTAGCTGAATGATTTTGTTTGCATTTGACTCATGAATGTTAGAAGACATTAAACATTGCATGAATGTTTTCTGTCCTCTGTGGCTTTTTCACTTGAGCTTGTCAAGAACGTATTTAGACGATTTTACAAGTTCATATTAACTCAAACGAGTTTGTCCATATACCACAGAGTAAGTCAGTGCTGCACCATGTCAGCACAAAAACCCCTGAGGTGAATGGGAACTAATGTTTTAGAGGTCACTAAACACATTCACACATTCCTGTACAAAGGACACTTTATGTTTCACAGAAGAGGTTAGGATTGAAGATGAAAGTTCAAGGTGTAACTGACCATTCACTCTATTTAGTTTAGTTTATTTATTTAGAGAAACAGGGACAGCGTACAATAAACATTAACCTCAAGGGGAGAGATGCATAGTACCAGGTTTTAGCTCAAGAGCTAATTTTCACCCGTAGTCTTTGGGCAGGCTGATCTTAACTAAAATACATAATCAATCATACATACATGAATAGTGAGATTTACATTGAACAAATCAATAAAATATAAAAAAGGTCATCTTCACACCTTTCATGTACTCAGATCTACTCTTATAGACCTCAGAACCCACACTTACACCCACACATACATACACATACATACATATATTCGGTCACATGTGTGTACAAATTTGATTTGACAAAAGCCATTTCAGGTGTTAAACTTTCCCAGAGTACTAAGCTGGAATGATGTCACAACCCTGTAAAGACCAGTCAAACTGGTTGTTAGTGACCATCTTACGAAGCCAAGTGGACTAAGACAAAGTGGGTTAGAACAAACAAGGATAACAAGTTTGTATCAGAATTTTGTGGTAGTCAGCACATTACTAACAGTTTTGTTCATGGTCAGTACAAAAGACCATCAACACAAGATTTGCTTGTCATGTTTGATGAATCAAATTGACATGATGGTCTGAAAAATATATAGTGTAAATGTATACATGAGGGAAGTAATCACTGGTATTACACTTCTAACGCCGTTACAGAGGTAACTTTGGTTACACAAAAATATTGCAAAGAGTGCAGGAGCTTCTGTAGGCCTATCTGTGATTAGGAAAATATGCAGTAACGTAAAGAGTAATTGCTAATTATGCTGTGAAGTAGTTCTGATACAACTACCATATATACTATAATAATGGATCGACAGAAAATGAATTGTGAACATTTTTGATAATTGACTCATCATTCAAGTAATCAGGGGAAAATACAAAACATTTGGGGTTCCCTTCTGAAAAGTGAGGATTGGTTAAATAACTGTGGTTGTTGTTGTTGTACTTAACACTATTGACCACTAGGTGGGAGTAGAGGTTAATATTTAAGCATTGGCATTATTAAGCATTAAAATATGTACTCTATTCTTTGAATCACTTGTTCTGCTTTCATTCTTAAGTTTTCTGTTAGTTTTCTTCAAATAAAATTTTAAATAATTCCAATACTGTAACCAGCACATATGTATGTATTTGTTTGACAGGCTAACTCACCGTGTTTGTGTTGAATTATGGGCTTTATTTCAGGTCATCAGTGTAATCCCATTCACATTTCCACAGTTCAAGAAATCCAAGCTCTCTTTAAAATATGCGTTGTTAAGAGTTAAATGAGAGTTAAGGTTGTTTTACATTCTTAGCTTTAAGTAATGAATTACTATAAATAATGAATTATTTATAATTACTGTAGCTGGCGTCCTCTGCTCCTCTCTAAAAGTGTGAGCGTATGTTTGTATCATTTACAGGCCATCAGTATGACTATGCCAAAAGGCCCTTTTTCACTACAGACACCGTGACCCATCATTGCAGGAAAACACAGGTGTAACTGATAACATCACTGCTGACCTGATTCCATTTAAGTGTGTCTGTCAGCAACAAACAATACCAGGGCCCAGGAACTATTCCTTCCCTCGTCACCAATAATGGGCCTTTCTAATAGCAGACATTAGACTTAGCAGGAAAAGCATAGGTGTCACTAATAATGATGGCTCAGTTTCATTTAAAGGTTATTTAAAGATGTTTGACCATCATTAGGCCCACCAGACCCGTAGTCCTGCCCAGGGACTACGGGTGAAAATTAGCTCTTGAGCTAAAACCTGGTACTATGCATCTCTCCCCTTGAGGTTAATGTTTATACACTGTCCTGTTTCTCTAAATAAATAAACTAAACGTTGGCTACGGCCCACCCATGAAACAGACAGCTATCTATGCAAGTTAAAGCAGGCAACTCATTATCAGGGCCACATGGAATCTGCAGATGCAGAATTCCGCAGAATTTTCCACAAAAATAATGCTGTTTCCCTAGTAATGTTGTTTCCCGGAGTGAAGGGATTTTGATGGAAACACGCAGAGAGTGGAAGGTCAGGGGTAAAGCCTGACATAGCGCCAGATGTCAGGCTTTATCCTGGAAATGTACTTCCGTTGGTACAGACTAATGCATGCCCAACACCGGGGCTTTGGAACGTGAGTGGAGACATATTAATTAGCTGTTATTAAATACACTGGTGTCTTACCTATTAAGGCGGAAAATGTTGCTGTTTTTTTGCTTTTAATTTGTGTTTGGTTAATGAATTGGTGAGAAAATAGAGATGAATAATAAAGTGAACTCCACACTAAAAAAAACATTAGTGTGAGAAAAGAGAGAAATCATTCGCTGTGTTGTGAATCTTTATAATTTTTTAATCCATTTATTACATTATAATGTAGCACTACTAGCTGATTCTGCAACATGAGCCATCATTTGACAATATTCTGAACTATGCATATTTATTTATTTATTACTCCATGTCACCTCCTACTGTGCAATATGTCATTTAATTTCATCTGCATGTTACTCATCTGTATATCTGTGTATACTGTATATACTGTCTGTTTATGTAACGCTGTTTATAGTGTACATATTATTATTATTATTATTATTATTAAAACTCTTATTCTATTTTTTTCTATTTCATATAATACTTTTTGTATATTTTTCCTATGTCTATTTATGTGTATTTGTGTTATTCAATGTGTGTGAATGTTTCTTTTGAGCTTCTGTAATTGGATTAATAAAGTCTATCTTATCTTAGCTTGAATAGGACATCCAATCACATGAATATGAATAGTTTATTACAACCAAAATCAACAGCGTTTCATGATTTGTTGTTCTTTGATTTACTTGTCCTGTTTAATGTGAGTAAAGTTTGGAGAGCATATGCACTCACGTGACCATGGAAGCAGGGACGGTAATCCAAGTTCCCAGTGACATTGCTCTTACTTACTTAAGCTGCTTATGTGAGTTAGCCCAGCCGGGCCTGGCAGTTGTGGCTGTAAAACCACTTGAAATGTTTTGCCTGTTAACAAAGAACTGGGCATGGTGGTGAAAAACACATTTTCTATTAATAACATGTTTTACATTATTTTGCTACTACTATACTACTACTACTACTACTGTTTTGCAGTCCACACTCTTCACCAACACTATCACATGTTCTAAATGTTTTAGAATGTTTATTTCCTGAGAAAAGAAAATCCTGCATGAAAGGATATTGATTTTGATTGATTATTTGATTGATTTGAACTTTTTGTTCATGCAAACAGACAACATTAAAGTTATGAATACCGATTGCAATGCTCAGAGATATCAGCACTATTATTCCAAAAATCTTACTGTCGGCCCTCAGAGACCCATATTAGTTAAAGGGCCCATCTGGTTTTTACCAGAACATGTTAACATGCTTTAATGTTCAAAAACACATTATTTTTCTCATACTGTCAGTCTAAATATACCTGTATTCCCCCTCTGTCTGAAACGCTCTGTTTTAGTGCCTGTCTCTTTTTAAGCCCCTCTTCCGAAAAAGCCCAGTCTGCTTTTCACTGTCAGTGCACCCGGGAAAGACTGTAATGACACTGTAGAGGCACGTTCTACCTATATATGGTGTAGTATGGTACTGTATACGGAAGTCCTGATGGCTCGTTTAAAGGCACAGTTTCTGAATATGAGCTGTGGGGATTTCTCTGTGGATTGGGAGTTTTAATACTTTAACAGCATTTATATAACACCTCAACCTGCTTTATAATAAAAAAAAAAGACTAGGAAATCTCACTTTTTTACAATATGGGACTTTTACAACAATATAAAGGTCCCTGCCTGTTAAAGAGTGCAGTGAACTGAGTGTGTTTTGCCTTTCCGCTCATTTCTCTTCTCCTCACAACGAAGCACAAAGCCGATTGTAAGTGAACTGCTTCCCGGCTGCTTTTCTTAAAGCAGAGGGGGCACTGCAGTGAACAACGGGCACCGACGTTCAACCCGCAACCCAACAGGAAGTGCTGTGGGGTTGCTATGCAGCTCTGCTCCTCAACCACAAGAACTCTGGGTTCCCTGTTAACAAATGATGTGTGGTGCAGGCAGTATAGCAAACCATTTGAGCAGGCACTCCAGAAGCGCTACAGTAAGAATAG
Organism: Perca flavescens; assembly: GCF_004354835.1. Taxonomy (NCBI): domain Eukaryota; kingdom Metazoa; phylum Chordata; class Actinopteri; order Perciformes; family Percidae; genus Perca; species Perca flavescens. Next base: position 1,719,175 of record NC_041331.1, read on the forward strand.
ATCAAGGCCGAATAAAAAGAGAAAACGAGAGAAAGTGATAGTTTATCCTTGGCTACAAAGTGGTGTTGGGTCCATGGCCTCTCCTCCTTCCTTTCTCTTGTGGTCGCTCTTTCTTCATTTCTTCTTTTTTTGTTTCCATGCAGTCTTCCCTCTCTACCTGTCTCTATCCCTCCTTTCCTTTCTTCTGCCTTTCCTTCCTCAGCAGCTCTCAACCGTGCTTCGTCCTTTGATTGTCTCTAGCCTAACCCCTCACACATTCGACCTACTATCACTTCCTTCCAACCGCCTATAATGCATTACATCAGTTTCATTTGTCGTTTCCTCTTTCTTGCCATTTCTGCTTCTGAAAGTTGCTACATACTAATCAATGTGTCTGCTGTACAACAGATCATTCAATAAATTAATAGCACCTCTGTTCAGTATATAAGGCCATACTACAATAGAGCATAATAAAAAACATTACCTACCAAAAGATTTAAAAATATTAATATATTATCAGATTTCTTTCAGAATTTTAAAACAGTAATTATGGACTTCTGGTTCCATGCCACTGATGGTTGAGTAGTTACTGAAGTCCCTTAAGTCAAACAGAAACTGTATCCCCTGCAAACAGCAGGGTAATAAGAGAGCCAACATGAAATCCCACACTACAATTGAAATTGCTAAATAAATATAATAATGCACTCAAATGAATAGTGTGAGTTATTGTCAGGGGTTGAGCCATATTTGGCTGCTAGTTTTCATATGCCACCGCGTAATGTAGTGCAAACCAGGGCTGTAGTTCTTGAGTCCGGACTCGAGTCCGGACTCAAGACGTTTCTCTGTTGTCTCGGACTCGAGTCCGGACACAGGGCCAAAACAAAGTCTTAGAATGCATTAGTTGTCAACACCCATGTGCTCCGACTCACCATGCGACACGTGCAAGACCAACTCACTAAAATGTGAAGGCACAACAATATGATAATATTTTGTATGATAATATGATCTTCAACAAGATAATGACATGGTGGCTGGCAATTCACTACTGTTCTGGAACTGAGTTTTCAAATTGCTCAAGCACAATCAAGCTATACCAATCACTGACATCTTTCACATCTGACCCAGAACACCTACAACTAAAGTGAATCACCGAATCACAGGTAAACTCAAGTTTCATCACCTTTTTTTCCAATTTCTAAACCACTGGTGGTAAGCCTCAGGGACTTATTCATAGGCCGTCGTTACGACGGCTTTAACCTTTGCATAATCACTACTGTCCCTTGTGCTTAATGAGTAAAAAGCATCCCCAGTCAACACACACTGAAGCAAAACTGTGCAGTCCAAATTGGTCCAGCCGTTCCAGAAAACATATTTCTTGTTAAATTTAGGCACCATGCGCAAACTACTTAAAATATCAAGTGAATTATCACTGCTACAAGCCGGCTCTGCATTGTGAGACATGTCAGCCAATTTAACTTCTTTAATTCAACTCAGTCTCTCACTTTCCAAATCCTTGAATGTTCATCCTAAATTCCATGGCAATCTATTCATCAGTTTCACTCAAAACCACTTTGACTTTGAATGGTTGTACCAAATCTTGTGCCAGTCCATGCAGTAGATGAGACATTTCACAGAATAAATTAAAACTTTGACATGTCAGAGGATCACCAAAGTCATTTAGCCTCTGGGGACAATGCATGTCTGTACATTTCATGGCAAGGCAGTAGTGAGTGGACTGACAGATAGACTGATATTGCCATCCCTAGAGTCATGCTGCTAGCTAACATGCTGTTTTCATATTCTTTTACAAAAAAGATCTACTCCACTGTAAAAGCGTTCTGCTGGCATTATCAGCAACATTAAATGAACCTGATAAAGACAGATCAATTTGACATCTTGTTGTCATCTCATGTATGACAATCTCTGTAAATACTGGACAAACATTTTTTCATCCTTGTCACAACCAATGGCATCGTTGAATACTGTAGGTTGGTGCTTGCCATACTCAGATGTGGTGTGGCTGCAGCAGATAAAATCAACTAGTTATTTACACATCTGCTTTGCCTGTTGCTGATGGTTTCTATGGGTTCATTCAATTGATCTTGGCAACAGTTTTGAAATGCGAAACGTGCAGGATTAAATGTAGAAAAAAACATAGCCTCAACCAAAACATAAAACATATCATGAATTTGAGTGTAAAAATGCAATCCAGTCTCTTAATTGGGACACAGGTTATGTGGGTTTTCATCAGATGATGTCAAATGCATCCAGGTCAAGGGACAAATCTCTTCTACTGAGGCCAGAGGAAGCTTCTTATCAACAGAGAAATCCTTTAGTTCATCCTCCACTGCTCCCTCCAACCCCTGCCTCTTCTTTTCTCTCCTTCTCTCCCATTACTTATTTCTTCTATTCCTCTTCCTTCTCCCTGTCCTCTATTTCCTCCTCCATTCTACTCCCCCTATACTCTTCCTCCTCCTCTTTCCGCTGTACTGGGATGCTGTGATGTATTTGTTTACAGGACAACTCCTCCCCTTATGCCACCACAGTATTTTGGCCTTCCCCTCCATCTCCTCCTCTTCGTCGTCCCCTCCTGCCATCACACTGAAGCCAGTGTTTTAGCTTGCCTTCCTGTCGCCAACAAAGCGTCTCCTCTCTTTGTCAGGGCCTCCTTTTGGAGAGAGGCCGCACTCCAAGTTAATTGTGCATTCTTTAGCATTTGCCTGCCGCAACTTAACAACTTAACTCCTTAAACTGTAGATGAAGTGGTGTGGTGTGAGTGTGTGTTTTTTATGTGTGTTACTCTTAAGGCTGTAGACACACTGCTAAAAGCAACAGAAACATTATAAACAACATTAAATTGTATGGAAGGAAGCTCAAAGAGGTAGGATTCCTCACATGCACATATTGGATATGAGTAGCTGCTATTGTGTAAAGTCAAAAAAGCAAGCTTTCAGTTAATTATATGGTGAACTGGTGAGAAGATTTAGTATTTTAGCACAAAGTACAGCTGAGGCTGATGGGAATGTCATTCATTTTGCAGGTATTTGATCAGAGCACAAACTATTGGACCAGTACATTATTTTGACCTAATGGGAAACTAAGGGATCACCAAAGTTATTACAACTATTTCCATCAGGAATGTGAATATGTGTACTAAATTAATCAAATTCATCCATCCAATAGTTGTTGAGAACTTATGGTGTCACAAGAGAAAAAGTCAGGGGTCACCAATGTCATTAGGATACATCATCTTGGAATGTCTGTACCAAATTTTGTGCCAATCAATCGGGTAATGATATTTCACTGGATAAGTGAAAACTTTGTCCTGCTGGTGGGGCTACATGAAAAGTCAGAGATCACCAAAGTCATTGAGCTGAGAAACATGAATCAAAGTCTGTACAAAATGTCATAGCAATCTATTCAATACTTTAATACTATTGAGCCATGCTGCAGGCTAAAAAGAAAATGAAATAATTACAGAAGTACTTCTCCTCTCACTTTGTATATCTACTTAAGTGTCTACAGTGTATGTGACCTCAGAATTGTCAGCTCAACTTGTGAATGATTAAAATACAGAGTTAGTGAACACACAACACTCAATCTACCATCATCATTATCTCTACTATCTTCCCCTTTTCTAGCTATAATTTCACTTGCTGCGGTATCATCTCAACACTCTCTACAATCCGTTTCCTCTTTTTTATACCATTTCTCATTTTACGTATATCATCTATCAGATTTTCTTTACCATCTATCACCTGAAAGTATTAAATCTAAGTCATCTATATCGTCTTTACAATTAATCATCTCTACATCTCTACCTTCCTCTGCTTTTCTGTCATTGGCTATATAGCTGCCTGGGAAGGGAGGGGCAGAGAAGTAATAGGAGCAAAGGCAATGCAAACTCAAACATATTCTATCCAGGGAACTCAGAAGCAACTTGTTACAATGGGACAAACTGAGGATTGTCAGTCTACTGGGAAATCTTTTATTTGTACAACTAAACCCCAAAAAGAAAAGCTGGAATGAAATTAATGAAGACACTTTTTTTCCACCGTTAAACTAGCAAAAGTGGATTCGTACACACCCTAAACACACCTGCTCCAGGCACTTCACGCCGTGCATTTAGATGAAATAAAATAAAATCATCTAAATGCATTTTTTTTACATTAAAGCATGTGAACATGTTCTAGTAGATACATAAAATACAAGTATGAACTTGACATTTTTGAAATGCTATATAATAGGTCCCCTTAAACATTATAAACTGTGAAAGCTAACTCTAGTGTTTAGCTAACTTCTTGTCACTGGACCAGTCTTTTGGGTAATCAGTTTCCACAGAAAGAGGTAACATTGCTTTTTAAAACCCAAAGCTTATGGGGTTGGACTACTGGTCGGACCGGTTGGACTAGATACAGCATCCAACACTCTTCACCGTGCTCAGAAATGCCCAACAGCACTCGCCTGATCGCAGAGGTGTTAAGTAACAAAGTACAAATACTTTGTTACCTTAAGTAGAAATTTTGGGTATCTATACTTTACTGGCGTAATTATTTTACAGCAGACTTTTTACTTCTACTCCTTAAAAATAGCCTTGTTACTCCTATTTTCCTTGTTTTCATTCCAGCTTGTCATCGTTAAAAAAAACACACAAAAAAAACAAGGAGGCAAAGACGAAAAATAAGTCTTTTCAAACTCTAGTATCTATACTTCTACTTGAGTAATGAATGTGAATACTTTTGACACCTCTGCCTAATCGTAATCTACCATCAGTGTGTGTGTGTGTGTGTGTGTGTGTGTGTGTGTGTGTCTGTGTGTTTGTGTGCTGACAAAAAACAATGTGGCTTTATTGAAAACCAGAAAGTCATCAATGAAAACAAATACACAGCAGGGTAAATAATTAATCATGCTGTGGCTGGGTTGGTTCAGTGGGTAGAGCAGGCGCACATATACTGAGAGGTTTATGCCTCGATGCAGAGGTCCAGGGTCTGAGTCCGACCTGTGATGATTTCCTGCGTGTCTTCCCCCCTCTCTCTCCCCTTTCTCACTTAGCTGTCCTGTCCATTAAAGGCAGAACCCCCAAAAAAAAAAGAGAGATTGTGCTGGGGTAATGTTTCATTCTCTCTGGCACTATGCCCATTTGGCTAATTGGTATGAGTGTGAAGTTTTACAAAGGACCTTCTGAGCAGGAGCAGAGCAGACGACCACCCCTGGCTGCACACAAAGCAAGAGACGAGTCATGTGGTGGTAAATCCAAAAACACTCTACCTACAGTAGATACTTTACCATCCACATCTAGTTGGGAAAAGAATATGTACAAGTAATGGCTCATTAATTACTTAAAGTGGCTATTTGTAACTTTCTGTTTGTGCTGATTCTAGCAGGTAATCTAGGTAATAGTAAATTTGTACCACTGCTGTCGTGAAGCTCTTTACTTTATGCTGCTGTTTGACCCACTGTATATTACTGAGTAAGGGTTACGGGGAGGTCATACAGTTGCAATGAATATTTTGCTCTATCAGAAAATCATTTATTTACAATAAGAGAATAAGTTACAGATGCATCGTTGCATTTCAAGTGTTCATACGGTAACTTAGCCTACTTTGAAGGTATCGTGAGCTAAACCGGGTAACGTTATCACTGCATTAAGCATTAAGAGTCTGTTGAAGCAACCAACGTAATAATAACTTATTCATATAGCGAATTTCATGAAACCCTTTAGACCCTTTACACAAGTAACGTTACAGGGGGCCAAGGGCAAAGAAAATAGTATGCCAACACAAACGGAGTAAAAGGAATAAAACGTCTGCGCTGAATGGAAGGAGGGCATAATTTAATGTAGGCTACAACCACATTGCACAATGTAAAGCTATTTTATGAATGAAATAGACGTATAACATACCTGAGGGCCAATTTGGGGTGGGTTTTGAATAATTAACAATACCGTAACTGTCTCCATCTATTGATAGCCCGACTGAGTGTGACACGCATTATCGCCTGTTGTCTTTCACGTTCCCTTTTAGCTTTTAGTTCTTCTTTGTTTAATGTCCTTCTTTCCTGTGATGGTCCTGCCCCAGTATCAGCCATAACTACAGCAGATAACTTCTAAAATAACATTAAAATACAATTAAGCCTATATAAAGACATCTCCTGCTTGCTCACACAGGCTTTCCTGTGTTACAAAGAAATCTGTGACCCGTCAGAATGTGTTGTAGAAAAATCGAGCCCGGGCAGAGGCCTTATTAAAAACTATTTAAAAATGGCGCTCTTTTCACTGTTAGTCTCGTTTGCTGTTACAGGTCATTTAAGACCATTGTATGAAAAATGACAGAGCTTCAGAAACATTAAGAAGTTACATTTAGTCACTTGAATTACCTTATTTAAACTTGGAAAAAACACAAAAAATGTCTTTCTTTTACCCTGCAGTCATTTTTAAAATGTGAATATAATACTGTGTTCTACGCAGAGTTGTCACACCAGGAAGAAAAACAGGTGCAGCTAACAACATTAACCATGGCTCCGTTCCATTTAAGTGTAAGTAAACACCATCAGGCTACTAGAACTGGCACATCTTAATGGAACGCAGCCATCATTAACATTACTTAATTACACGTTGCCCTTCCTGTTACCAATTTTTGGGGTTAACATATGTTGACAGATAGCCTACTTATTTTTTGTTTTAGCCATGCTAGCAGTGTGGCTCTATCGCCATCCCTGGTCAATAAGATGATAAACATGGTCAACATTTTACTATTGTCATTATGAGCATGTTAGCATGCTGACCTTATTAATCCATGCACTGCTGTATAGTCTAGTTTTCTATCTATTTAAATGAATTATCTTACTCTAACATTGTAGGCTACTGACCTTCCTCCACTTCAGATGAATGAGCAGAGCTCAAATTACAGCAGCCCAGAGGGAACACACACTCAAAAACAAAAGCAAGAAAAATTAAATAATGATAATAACAAAGAATTAGAGTTGTGTAAATAAAATTGCATATAGGTAGGCCTATTCTATTTAATATTTTATACAGCTTTTTTTTTCTTTTTTCTTTTTACTTTATTGTAGTGCTTTTCATATCCAATCACATGTTGTTACATGCCTTGCCTAAGTGGGAAATAGGAAAAGAATTTGTGGGAGTACCATCATCTCCACTCTACTATATATCCCGTCTGGTATTAGTTTCCACCTGTTTAAATCCTGTCTTATCTTTCTTTCTAGAGTATAATAATTGTTTTTATATAATTCTTCCAAATTTGTGCCTATGTAAATACCTAAATATTTTACAAGCTCAGTGTCCCATTTAAATTTATAACAATTTTTGAAAGATTGTTTCATCTGTATTCCAATAGTTATAGATTCACATTTATTTTCATTTATTCTATATCCTGAAACTGTGCTATATTGAGCAATCACATGCATTAAGTGTTGCATTGAAAGATCAGGTGATGTTAAGTAAATCATTATATCATCTGCATATAACCCTAATTTATGTATTTCTGCCCTGTAAAGCCTGACACATAATAAAATAACCAGAAAATTCTAATTTTTTGGAATTTATATGTTTATTAAACCTTATTACAAAATTCAAAAAAAAATTTTGCCATATGATTTGGTTTATGATATATTTTTTGTATCATGTTTGATACATTGGGCGTTTTGGGCAACGTTTTACCCACAACAATGTTCATTTTAGGTACAAAAATTTGTTGTTTTTGGGACCTCAACTTCCATGCTTGTATCGGCTACACTTTCATCTGGATAGTCTTCCTCATCACTGCTATCTGAACTTCCATTATCATGCATAACCTTAGGAGTCCATTCCTCCTCCTCCTCATCATCTTCCCCTAACTGCTCCATGTCACTTGATTTGCCATGTACTATCATGCTAATGACATTTTTATTATACTTCTTCTTCCTCTAGTCTTTTTCACATCTAAAAATACACAAATTGGTCGATATAGCATAGCGATTATGTTATTGTTATTTTGAAAATACCCAAAATGTATTTTAAGATGGCATTTTAGTCATTAATTACATTAATTAAATCATCAAAATAGTGTGTGTTTGTATAGTGGTAGGCATTATGTAGATTACATTACAAAAATGTGACTTGAAAGTTCAGGGATAAAGAACCTTAAATCCCTGCAGTATCAAATTTGATACACACATTTTTAACACGATTTAACTATAATATAAATAATTAATTTTTAGGTAATTATGCATTGTTTCAATAAAGAAGATATTTATTTAAAAAAATAGTAACAACATAAATGTTATTCTTACCATAACTATATGAAAATTAGCAACTTGTTCCCTGCCAAAAGTGTGTGGAGGATTTAATGACAGCAGCCATTTTGAAAAGGTAAAAAAAAATACCTTCCAATGCTTGTAGTGGATTGATACTCCACTAGAGGGCAGAATACATGTATCAGATTATATACAACAGGTGTTTAAGGAAATTATTGATCAACTTGATGAGATAGAGGTCCATCACCTGGAGATTTTCCATTTTTCAATCCCTGTATTTGCTTGTATACCTCTTGTATTGTTATTGGTTTTGTTAACATTGCATTATTTTCTTGTGTTACTTTTGGTAGCTCAAGATTTCTCAAATAAGCCTGAATATCTTCTCTATCTACGCTTACCTCTGTCCTATACAATTTTTCATAATAACTAGCAAATTCTTCCGCAATCTGATCCTTATCAGTTATTATTTCAGCTTGTTCCGTCTTTAATTTTCTTATATGAACTTTCTTCATTTGATTCTTGAGTTTGTAAGCCAGTATTTTTAAGGACTTTGACCCGCTATCATAACTTTCTTGCTTTGTAAACCTCATTAGCTTTTCAATCTCAAATATACGTATTTTTTCTAATTTTATTCGTTTTTCCTTTAGTTCTAACTTGTCTTTGTTACTATTTGTCTTACTATGTCTATTCTCTATTGCTTTTATGTCCTCCATTAACTGTTTCTGTTGTGCTCGTCTTGCCTTTATCCTGGCTGAAGAATACGAAATGATATGTCCTCTCATTACAGCTTTGGCTCCTTCCCATAATGTAATTGGGTCTATTTCTTCTGTATCATTTATTTCCAAATAAACTTTTAATTCTGTTTTAATTTTTTCTATAAACTCCGTTTCTAGCAGAAGTGAGTTGTTTAATCTCCACAGGGACTTGCCCTTACTAGACTGTAATGTTATAATTAGGGCAATGGCTGCATGATCTGATATGTTTATTGAACTAATATTACATGTTTTAACTAATAATCAAGCCTGTTATAAACTGAATGTCTCCCAGAGTAGCAAGTATATTCTTTTTTATCTGGATGTAACTCTCTCCATATATCTATGAGCCCCATTTCTAAACATGCTTTCCTCAATACACTGGCATTTTTCTCTGCTCTGTGTAACTTAGTGCTTGATGAATCTAATTTTGAATTTATCACCAAGTTTAAATCCCCTGCCATTATCACAACTCCCTTTGTCTTTGTAACTAATAAATCTATCAATTGTATCATAAGTTCAATCACCAATATCAGGTGGATAATAAATATTTAGAAGAGAAAAATCCATTCCTTCTATTTTACCAACCACTAAGACATATCTCCCTTCTTTATCTGTAAAACAATCTTCTATCTCAAAACCTACATGAGATTTAATTATTATGGCTACTCCTCTTTGCTTTGAGTTATATGAGCTATAATAAACCTGGCTTTTTGTTATTTTCTTTAATTTCTCATGTTCCTGTTTTTCCAAGTAAGTTTCTTGCAAATTGATTATATCCGTTTTATCTTTCTCCATCTCTAACATATTTTTTTTTCTTTTTATGACATTATTTATCCCATTAACATTCAAAGATATTATCTTTAAAGTGCACATGAAACATCTGATAGGTCTATGGGCTGACTACCAAAGATTTTCTCTTTGCATTTTGTTTACTACAAATCCTTAAGATAAACATTCTATAAACCTTGAAGAAAATTATTTGTTTTAATCTAAGTATATAAAACTGGTTTACTTCTACATCATAGTATAGGCAGATATAGGGGTGTGCAAGTGTATGTGTGTGTGTAAATGTGCCTACATTTACGCACCTATATGTATTTTGAGGTTTGAAAACATGTCTATGTGTTTGTGTGATGACCATGAAACCGTCATTCAAATTACACATAAAAAAGAAAATAAAAGAACAGAAAAGGACCAGAAAAAATAAGAAAAACCTACACAGAAAAATTAGGTTCCATCTGTACCACCCCACGACCCCATATTTTATACAGCTTGATTATGTATTCATTTATTATCGTGGAGAAAGGTCTGGCAATGCGAGACTATAGCCTACCTGAGACAAGGTGGGGACTCCAGTGGTGAATCATACGCATGCGCGGGTCAGTAAACTATTAAGGGCAGCCCCGGGAGTGGAGCTTGGTTCAGTCTACAGTATCTGGAACGGACCGAGGCGGGCAGAAAGCATATATCTGTAAGGCGGAGGAGATGGAGGACAAAGAGAAGAAGAAGAAGGATAAGAACTCCTCCAAGAACGACAGAGTCACTCTGAAAAAAGAAATTGGACTTTTGAGCGCTTGCGCTATTATCATCGGTGAGTGTGTGACAGCTTTTGTCTTAACTGGTGTAGCCTATTGATGAAGAGCGGGGTCGATACGGCCAATTCAGCTCCAGCGGGAAGCGGCTGGCGGAAAAAAACCTGGAAGGTGGCGGATGTGCGGCTGTGGCTTTATTGTTAAAGTTACAATACCATGGAACACAATAGGGGACCATCACAGAAGGGGTCGGGTTTTCTGTTCGGGTCCTGATCTATCTACTGTACGGACGCTGTACGGAAGTTAGTTTGATGTAAGGGAAAGAAATAGTTTGAAACAATCTGACTTTGGCACAAAGCGTCTCGGTCCACGTTTATGTTCGGTGTGGAAACTGTTGCATCAGTCTTGATGATCTGAATATGGACATGCCTACGTGGCTGCATCTCCTCATGTTGAACTTGAAAACGCATGAGGCACAAAGCATCACACAGCATCCCCGTGGTGGACGCCGCCGCGGTTAGGGCTTCATTCATGTTGTTTCTGTGTAATCGTCCTATTATAACCGGCTCATAGCCTACTACAGATGCACTCGGGCTGCAGGACAGGGCATTTAGGCTACAAGAGAAACATGCAGCCATAGAATGAAGGTCTGTTTTAAAACAGGAAGTTGCGTTGTTCCAAACGGTTCTCTGAAAATGATATAGGGTTGCAGTGTAAACGACCTCATCTGCAGCAGTAAAGTCAACAGGTTATGCAGCATGTGCTATTATAATCTGACAGCAGCGCAGAGGGTTCCCCAAGCACCAGCTGATAATCAGCCTCTGGCTGGACTCATGTCCAGCCTCTGCATTTCAGGAGGCAGAGGACACGGCTATTGACTACATGACATGACATGAATGCTGTCATGAGGCCGTGGAGTTATTTTTGTGTGAGACATTCTGTTCTTGGATTTTATTTATGAGTCTCTTTCCAGTGATCTGGCAATGTGAGACTAGAGATACTTTAACTCACATTTTAACTTTTACACTACATATTGTGCATGTTTTAGAGTAGGGGAACTACATTCTGGCTGGTTTATCAAAATATATTTATAGTCACTTTATAATATGAAACAATAGCACGCAGGGTGAAAGGACTGGACTGAATGATTATGGCATAGCTAATTTGGAAGACTGGATAAAGGAGAGAGAGAAGCTACATGTCATTGGGCATTAAGGAATGTGCCAGTGAAAACATACAGTACTGCCATGACTTCCATAAGTCCCAAGTGTACCCTTGCTGATGAGATCTCCCAATGAAAAGCTCTTGCACCAAGAGGAGGCGGCCCCCTCCAAGTAACAGTGATATTGGAACGAACCAAGATGACTGGAAGCTGAAGACAGATGTTGGAGATTATAGCCTGCGGAACTGTTTCCACAGTAGTTTTTTTACCACGTTGATTACCCCCTTTGCCTGCAGCTCACATGTTCATGTTTTATGGTGATGAATATTAAAAGGGAAAAGTATTTCACTTAGCAAACAGATGCAGACCCGCCACAAGTCATAAATAGAGCACAATAAAGGAAGATCTTTAAGGCAAAGTACAAACAGCTTTTTCACATTAGATCTCAGAGTAAGGTGGAATGTGAAGCACAATCTGTGACATTTGAAAAGGGTTACAAAGGAAGTGCTACAGTGTGGCACTTTCTATAGTAATGCTATCATTTTAATAGCTTATCTTTGTAACCAAGGTCACATCTATTGTGCTTTGATAGAGACCGATAAAGTCCCAGTTAAAACTCCTTCTTTAGCCTACGTGTTTAACTGTGTTTTGTTCATTGGGCGAGCAGCTATACAAATCTTTGCTAAACTTACAGTACACCCACAGTTCTGAACTTCTATGTTTTACAGTATATTTCAGAAAGCTTCCAACAGTTATGTACTTGATCTCATTTCCTATTGCTTATGTGACAGCAATATGTGACTCAAATCACACAGTTGACACTGACCACTTGCCACATTTTTCCTGTGAAGCACAGATGGAGTGAAGCCTGTGCAGCCAACACATCTACAACTTGAGTCGTGCTTCTACCCACCAGATACAGCCTACTCACATATCCAACACCCCACGCTGTAAGGCTGACTAGTGGCTGCTGCCTCTCTGTTTGCAACTACTACATTCAGGGTTAGACAGTAAACCCAATGTATAGAATTACATTTTTAATCTCTAACCAAACTGAATGGACTTAATCACACGTATTAGTAAATATGACAATAACATCTACGTTAACAACTATTCCCACATTTTACTATCTCGGCCTCCACTCCAGCAAGCACCTGCCCGTGGTTTCCCCTCAGGGGGAAAATGTTGTTATTGTCACTCCCTGCTTCAGCTTGTAATACTGGTAGGACAGATCCATGAAGAGAAAGAAAGACACCTGCACCTACTTTTTTTCACACAAGCTTACAGATTAAAATAAGTGTTGATTTTTTTCTTTTCTTTTACACAGAAAGGGGATTTCTTTACTCTTCTCCATGATTTGAATAAAATGGGAATTCATCTGAGCAGTCATTTTAAGAATATTTCTCAGCTATAGTCCAGTGAGGCTGAGAGGGTCAGTAGGACTCTGATTCACGCTGTAAGCTGCAATGCCAAACTTTATGACATAACAAACACAACATAGCCATTATGCAACAGCTCTGCATCTCACCACGACCTCCACAATCAAATGTGACAGTGCTAAATGCACCGTTCGGAGCTCTTCTCCCTGTGCATCATTAGGGAGCATTCAGAGCTGCTCCAACGGGGAAGCTGCAATGGCGTGCCTCACCGGGGGTTTAGCAGCGAAAATGTTTACAGTGGACAGAGTCATATTTTTTGTCCCAAAAGGTTTCCAAAGAGCAGAAAAACAAATGTTTACAGTGGACAGAGGCATATTTTTTTGTCCCAAAAAGTCTCCAAAGAGCAGAAAAACATGGATGATGTTTTGCTTGGACAGCTGTTGTTTGGTTACTTTCTCTGGCTTGTTAGTTTTTGTTTGGTCTTTTCTTTTCATAGGGGTGATGACATATGAGTGCCAGGCTGGATTTTAACTCATGACATGGTGGCTCTTATGTGCCTTAGCCAACAGAGCCACCAGGGAACCTGTGTATCCCTGTTTGGGGGACATCTGAGCCAGGACCTCAATGAGCCATGTTTCCATACACCACAAGGCCAAATTCTATCAAATATAACTATGATTGTTTCATTACATGCCTGGGACAGGTGTTGCCTCTATTGTTTGCTATAAAATATGATTTATACAAGCAACTAGTTGAAATAAATAAATATGTTATATATATGTTATATATATGCTAAATAAGGGTCTAGTGGTTTTCCACCTATTTGGGAGAAGAAGAGATTTTCTAATTTTACTTTTCCTTAGGTGTGTTAAGGTTTTGGTCTTACTACCGTTCTTACTACCTGCATCCTCTTTCTTTCCGCTAGACTTCTGTGTCATCCAAAATTCAACATAAAAAAAGTTGCAATATCTACTTTTCGGGTGCTCTGACTTCTTGTCTTAGTTGATACGAGAGTCAATTTTATAGTCCAAAACCTAAACCAGATTGAAACCAGTTTCACAGATGCATCCAGTAAGCCATAAAAACAGAAAATCTTAATGATCAGCTGTTCTTTGGAGATTGCACAAGTAATTAAATGAAACAAAGTCAGTTGAAACGAATCCCTAGAGATTTTATTGAAATGGTAGGGATGTTTTAATTAGCTACTTGGGATTTCTTGGCCGCTGTTTTTTTCTTTTCTTTCTTTGTCCAAGCTGGTTTTGTTTTCAGCCTTCGAGTTTGTCGGTGTCTCAAAATAAACCTGTGTATGGATCTCTGGATGTCTAAGTGGATCGACAAGCCTCAGAACAACTGATTACTTAACGAAAATCCCAAAATAGACATGAGTCTAAATGTTTGGAGGGTTAAGGTTTCAAATTAAAATCTGGATTTGTGTAACAGGTAGACTTGTTCTGCAGAAGTTTATGCTCTTTGATTACCTTCTAGTTAAATATTTAATTATAGGCAATATGTACATAACCTTCTCAATCTTTGTTTTTCTCCTAAGGAAACATCATTGGCTCTGGAATATTCATCTCACCTAAAGGAGTGTTGGAGCATGCAGGCTCTGTGGGGCTGTCCCTTATCGTCTGGGTTTGTGGAGGGGGGATCTGTGCCCTTGGGTCCCTGTGCTATGCTGAACTGGGAGTCACCATCCCAAAGTCTGGAGGAGACTATTCATACGTGACAGAAATCTTTGGAGGGCTAGTGGGGTAAGTACTATTGTTTTTTTCTCCAGTTATCCTTTTTAATACTGCTGTGCCTAGGGCTGGGTACCCAATTTAATACTTTTTAGGCACCGACCAAATTGTATTGACTATCAAAAAATGCCTCGTCATTCAATATCCAATTTCAATACCTAATGAGTAAATCTCATCAGCGTCTACCAAGATCTGATAATGCTGCTGATTGTCTGTTAACGTTACACGTCATAGAGACAAGCAGGAAAAACTCTGTTACACAGAGACTGGGCTCACGTAGTAGGAGCTGAAAAATAAATAAAAAGATTTGTGCCATAATGTGTACTGTTGTAATTTCTTTTTGTTTTATTAAATTGGTATCGAAAAAAGGATCGTTTAAGAACTGGTATCAAAGTCATGGTATGGGTATCGGTACCGTTATCGAAAATGTTTAAACTATACCCAGCCCTAGCTGTGCCTAAAGTACAACAGCAGTTTCTTCTACAACTCCTTTGAGAAGTTTCATGTCAACCGTGTTAGTTTCCAGCAAAGGTTCTCACTTGGTGTGAATTATACTGCAGTCCAGGGTCTGTACACAAGAGGGCTTGTTTAATAGGGACTGCCTGTCTGGAACCAATCAGCTTTGAAAGTCTTGTGACTTTCATGTGGTCATGTGACATGCCAGCTGATCATAGAGCAGCACTGTAAGACTGAGAAGGTCAAACGTGCCTTGCACTGTGCTTGCCTGCAGTGGCACTAGTTAAGTCCTGTGTGGCTCATTCATTTGCTTGTGGAAAAACGGGGCAAAGAAAATAAAAGAACAAGAAATTACAAAAACATAAATGTCCCAGTAAGATGAGGCATACTGTTTTCTGGTTTCAGCAACAGTTTCCATTTGCTATATAGTGAAGAGACTGTGCACAGTCTCTTCCTCATGTCTGTGCACCAGTCTCTTATAACGGATGCCAAGATGCCCCAGAGCAAGTCACTCAACCCCACCTGCTGCAGTGGAGCTGTACAGAGGCCAACAGCAGGAAGCTCTGGCTGTACTAGTAGGCAGCTCTTAGTGACTTATACGTTTGAATGTGAAGTCAGGATGGAACTTAAAGAGAGCAGCAAGAGCCATATAAATCTCAAGTTAAAAACATTTCATGGAAAGGGCCGTTTACTCTCACATACAAAATCCTGTGTTTTGTCTCTTCATCCTGTAGCTTCCTGTTGTTATGGAGTGCCGTCCTCATCATGTATCCAACCACGCTTGCTGTCATCGCGCTCACCTTTTCCAATTACGTCTTGCAGCCTGCCTTCCAGAACTGCCTGCCTCCGTTCATCGCCACCAGACTCCTCGCCACCATCTGTATCTGTGAGTCACAAACAGCCCAAAGCCCTCTGAATGTGTTTTCGTCATGATTCATGAATTCTTCTGGGGTCCGTTCCAGGAAGGAGGTTTAACAAACTCTGAGTCTAACCCTGAACTCTGAGTTGATTTACCCTGAGATGGGAAACTCTGAGTTTTCGGTTCCAGAACAGCTGATTTGAGTTGGTTCAATCAACTCAGAGTAGGTTCACTCAGGGTTACGCGCGTGCACCACCACTATAAAAAGGCAGCATGAATGGAGCCATGATACTACGATTCACCATGGTAACAACCACAAACAAACGGGTCGGCGGATATACTCATGCGCACAAACAGTGAGTTTGGACCTCTTGTCTATGGTTTGGACCTCCTGTCTATGGTTTGGACCTCCTGTCTATGGTTTGAACCTCCTGTCTATGGTTTGAACCTCCTGTCTATGGTTTGAACCTCCTGTCTATGGTTTGAACCTCCTGTCTATGGTTTGAACCTCCTGTCTATGGTTTGAACATGTATTTCGTTAAAAAAGCAAGACAGCGGCTGCTGCTGCAACAGAGAGAGAATTGGTGTGGGAGAAAATTGCTGTGTATTCATTTCATATTTAATCACAGTTAACTTATAATATTACTGGTGATAACTGGAATTGTATTACACCTATAATTTCATTTAGGTGCAATCCTGCAGGCGAAAAAGTAAGCTACTAATCCCATTCTGAGGCTGCAGCACCATGATCATTAACAGAACTATAATGTATAATCATTTATTTCTTTTTAATGGCTCTCACTGGTTTGTGTCCAGGGAACACTACAAAAACATTTAAAAAACGTTTCAGAACGAGTCACACTTTTCTGACGGCTCTGCATACAGTGGCTTTACTATTACAGTATGATCCGCTACACTGTTATAAAGAAAACTGCCGTTTGCAAAAAACGTAATGCGACACAAAGAATCTGCTTGGATGTTAAAGCCTGTCCACGATGGCTGATGTTAGTAATATGAGGACGGATAAGGTAGGCTATCTACATATCTAATGGACTGTGATAAAAAATACCTCTCAAATCGGTTATGTGGAAATGAAAATACATCTATAGTCGGGACTCAATACCGACGTAAACTCTCTGTGAATGAATACAGCTTTTTCATCAACGGGATCGTCGACAAAAGGACATGCAATGTTTGAGAAAAAAACGTTTTATAATCTGCCTAACATAAACCAATACGTTTTTTTATTCATGCAGATAAACTGCATTAAAATGCGCCTGATACAGACTGAATGAATGAATGAGGAAATGAGCTTCTCTCGAGGTTTCTTGAAGAAAACCTGCTCCCGACCTAGTTAGGTTCACAGGCTCAGTTACCATAGTAACTGACTCTGAGGTTAAGTTACCTCTCTTTCTGAAATGGGTAGGAGTTACTCCTCCTGCTCAGGTTTGATTACCCTCTCTTTCTGAAACAGAAAACCCAGAGTTTCCCTCATCTCAGGGTTAACTAACTCAGAGTTTTCACTAAACCTGCTTTCTGGAATGGGCCCCTGTTCACTCTGTTTCTGGTTTGCTGTGATGTTTTCCAAGCTGTGCTTTCCAGAGAGTTTACATCCATTCCCTCAGATTATCTATTGATACTTCAATTGAAGTGTGTTCCCCTCCTGTATTTAGTGTTTCCCTCCTGTTAAAATATGTAGCGCCCCCATCCATAGTTATGGTTAGAAATAAGGTTTGGTTCGGGTTTAGGTAACATTAGGGGGAAACACATTGATGGGGGAAAACTCTTTGCCAGCGAAAGTGGATCAGAGTATAACGAAATTGATGATAGACATGAACGGGATTTGCGTTATCCTCTCAAGCTGAACACATAGTTGATAAAATGTCAGATGTGTGAAACTGGTTCAGATTTCATTAAAGTAACGAGAAGCAGATTAAGCCGGTCTGCAAAATATGTCGCCGGTTGGTGCCAAGAAGGAAATAAATCTCTTCCATCTCTTGAACAGTACCATTCAGCGACCACATAGAGAGTATGAAAATGCGGACTCATGCCGGCTCGAGTCCACACACACAACCTGCAAGTTAAAAGTAGTAACAATTAAAGTAAAAAAATTGTTGCATGTTCTTATTTATTTTATGTTAATAAACTATAGTGTAAAGTGTAATTAAACCTATGGTTTCTTCCGGCTTCAGTCAGGACGCACTTCAAATGGGCACTATCAGCAAAAAATGTATATCGTAATAAATGGGAAAATATATCGTGATACTTTTTTTTGCCATATCGCCCAGCCCTAGGTAGGGGGCTCTTTCTTTTTCTTTCTGTTCAGCCAGGGTAACTACTGCTGCTAATGCTTACCATGTGGTTCTTCTGTTGATTGAAACTTAAAACACATGAAGGCCTGTGTAGTGGAGGATTTGGGGCTAGCAGACACTGGGTGCTGCTTTTCATTACATTTAAAGTCAGATGCCACAGAGTGAGTCTTCAAGTCAGAATTTCAAGTAGCAAACCTTGGCAGGAATCTTGCCCTGTGAGGTTTCTGAATTGCAGTCAGTCATCGTGTGCCACATCAACATGGCAGTACTCACTGTACACTATATCACTATATTATATGTTTAATTCTTCAAAACACACTTGTGTTTAAATTTAAGCCCTGCGTTCCCTGACATTTGTGAGAGGAGAAGAGCTGTGGCGCTGCAATGCACATAGTGTAACACAACCTGGCAGCTTTGAATGTCTGACCTTCCACTTCAGGAATGCAGAATTACATCTGTAACAGGGAGAAGTACAACAAAGATCAGTGAGGCTCTAATGAAGTATGAGAGTACAGTAGAGTAAGTACAGTATGTGAGAAAGGAAGTAAAGGGCAATCCACTCTATTTAGCCCAGACAGTACATAAGGCGACTCTGTGTCATTATCTTGTTGTTGATGGGCTGGGCACTATTGGTGTGTATCACATTTGTCTTACACATTTACATTTTGTGTGGTTGGACTTGAGTTGCCCACTTCCATAACAGCAAATAACCATATATCAAATACTGAGAGCTCTCTTACAGAAATAGTTCAGCATTTTGGGAAATAAACAATGCCATTCTCATGGTAGCTCAGCTGTCTGTCCAGGTGATGGTTAGTTTAGCTTAGCATAGCATAAATACTGGCAACCTCAGGGGTGACAACAAGACTCCTTGAAGTTATATTTGACACATTATTTGTAAAACCACAACTTGTTTTTGTTGCTTTAGAGGTACTGGTAGTCATCTTTTGTCAACTGTGGACAGAGCTTGACTAGTTGTTTCCCACATTCTACAGTCTTTATTGTTATGCTAAGCTAACCATGTCCTGGTGGTATTTTCAAATTAAATTAAAGACAGATATGAGCATGGTATTGATCTTCTCATATAATTCTCAGCAAGAAAGTAAATGAGAATATTTACCAAAATGTTGAACTCTTACTTTAAACCAACAATTGAAAACATTAGGGCTGTGTTCGATTGAAGAACTTCTTAGTCGACTAACACTCATTAAATTGTATCGACTAATCGATTAGTTGATTTAATCGACAGATCAGTAAATCTGAGTTTCTCCGCAAAGAGTCATGCAAAAGGATGCATATATTGAATAAGATAATGCCTCCTTTGCATATTTAAATACAACATTTCAGAAAACGTGTAATACAACAAATAACTGCCTTAATGAAAGTAATCAAAGTAGGTTTCACGGTGATATCTATTAGGTCAAATGTCAACCCTTAATTCTTGTGTTTACCAGAGATGTGCGTTTGTACGTTTCTTGGAAATAAGTCATTCAGCATGAAAAAAGCATCAAACATGACTAACGGACTAAAGAGATCTAAGCGGACTAAGACCAAAACGACCGATTAGTCGACTAATCCACTAAGAGGGAGCAGCCCTAGAAAACATAGATTTTTGATTGACTGTTGAAGATCAGTGTTTAGCTTCCCTCAAGCTTTCCAAACTGACAAGCTGGTTGATGTTGGCCAGGTTTGTCAGGTTGATTGGCTCAAAAAACATTTGAGTAAACATGGAAAGGGTTGATGAAGGATTTGTTGGCATTTGTTTGTCTGGAGAAAACAGATTAGGCATCTTACTGTAGAAATCCGTTTCAGAGGATCCTATTGGTGTATTGATACTGTGGCTGGCTGGTTTACATTCCTGTTGGCTGCTTGCTGCCACTCTGCTCTCTGCCTCTGTCATCATGATGTCATGGTTTACAGTATCACACTTCAGACCTTCTGTTGCTTTTGACATTAAGGTCACCTGATAGGTTAACCCAGAGTGACTCCCAGTGAGGTAAACATCAGAGCAAACCTCCTTTCCTAAATCAACCTTACAAGGACACTTAACATTGATTAAAGAAATATTGATTGAGCACTGAATGATGGTAGATCATGTATAAGTGCTGGGGAAACAAATGCAAGGAAAAAGCAGAAGTAGTACCTGTCTAGACACATGTGTCCATCCAGCAGGATAAATCTCAGCAGCCAGTGACTAACGTGTTGGCAGTGAGAGGCTGACTTGTGGGAGGAGGCTCACTGTAATGTAAAGAAAGGGCAAAGCCACAGAACTACAAAGGGTAAAAACAAACTCTGCAAACCAAATCCAGCTACTTTCATCTCATGCCTTTTAAAATATTATGATACTGGGACAGTTCACAGTGTGCCGACGGCCATCATTGTCATTTGAAAATTCCATATGAAACACTGTGCTCTATTTCCAGCCTCTAATCTGATCAGCGCCTCTCTTTGAAATGTCATACAGAATAGCAATCCGTATTTAAATAGCCAGAGCAGACATGTGCATGTATCTGGTCAACCAGCCAGTTTGATCTTGTCTGAACTGGATGGAGAACCCCCCCGTTACTCCATCCAGTTGAGATGGGAGAGGGCTGGGTATCTGTGCCTGAGAGCGTGTACATGTGTTGGGCTGGGGTTAGCATTTACAGAGCACGCCCGTAGACCTCCACTATTTTTGGCAACAGAATGTTACACTGTCTTAGGCC
Organism: Perca flavescens; assembly: GCF_004354835.1. Taxonomy (NCBI): domain Eukaryota; kingdom Metazoa; phylum Chordata; class Actinopteri; order Perciformes; family Percidae; genus Perca; species Perca flavescens. The sequence goes on from NC_041331.1 coordinate 1,740,306, forward strand.
AGGGGCCTACTGTGTGAGTTTTTTTATGTGTTGTTCTCTTGAGTGTGGTACGAGTTGGTGTGTGTGCGCATGAGTGTGTGTGTCAGTATCAGTGTCAGACTATATAATGGTGCCAGCCTTTGTGGACGCCGCTAATGAGAGGGTGTGTCTACGCCATTGTGCATTGTTTCACAGTGGTTACCGTGACGCTCCTGTCACTGAGCGCCATGGAAACAGGAAATGGGCAGGACACCTTGCACATCAATGATCAAACATTCTGGATGGCTGTTTGATGTTCCTATTGGCTACTTGGTTCTGCCCCTGTCCTCCTCTCTGGTCCACAGCATCACACTTCAGACCTGCAGTGACAGTGAGATTGTAGTCATCAGCAGTTATAAAAGCTTCAATCTATTTATCAGCAGGGAAAGTGTCTGGTTCAACAGCATGCTGATAACAGATGGAGAAGATATTTCTCTAAACCCTACAAGAATCTTGCATTATAGAGAAATTGGCAGTAAACGGTTTAGAAAATTATTTTCACTATAGCTCCATCACTGTCAAACACCAAAAGCAGATCCATGGAAGTGAGACATGTCACTCCTCTAAACATGGTGGTGGAAATAAAAAAAAACTTTAGTTAACTCTAAATGCCATCATTTCAAATGTTGTTAGCACCACCTACAGCCTTTTCCCGAGAGAAGCCTTTACTGGCTGATTGCTATTTTTATTCAAAGGTCACCCATTCTTTTAGCCTTTGGCTTACACAACTCTGTATACAGTACAGTGAGTCACTCTGCAGTGGTGTTTATCATAAATGCACTTCTAGACAAATTCAGGAGGAGCTTAATAAACCATACATATAAATTGACCCACAGAAGCGAAAACCTGTCAAGTTGCTTATAATGCACAAAGGGAAATAGCAAAACAGTTTGAAGTCACTTTAGGATAGAAAAACTTAAAGTGTATCTTGGCATTTCCCAGCATTTGGTGGACAGTTTGTGTGAAACAGATTAACTGGATAAATGTTTGGCCCGTTATGTCAACTGAAATTTTCTTAGTGGTTTATGAATATGAGTCAGCCTAGATATTCCTCCTCCCCTGCAGTTGACTGCATGCGAGTCACAAGTCCCAGGTGTGTGTGTGTGTGTGTGTGTTTGTGTGTGAGTGTGTGAGTGTGTGTGTGTGTGTGTGTGTGTGTGTGTGTGTATGTGTGTGTGAGTGGGGGGAAACCAGACAGGTCTAGTTGAAAACCAGACAGGTCCAGTTGTGGGTTGGTAGTGATCTTCTAAGAATAGGAGCACTGGACAGTTCACAGCAGCACAGTCATGTGCCTGGTACACCCTTTTGAGGAAATCTACTCTGTAATACCCCCTTTATCTATGTCCCTGTCAAATATGGATAACGTTTACTAGATACACATCACTAATAAGAGTGCAAAGAGTACATTTTCCACAACAAGAGATTATCATCATTCATTTCACATCATACCCAACAATCACCAACAGTGATGTATTTCTTTTTAAATCAGGAGGGCTACACACTCTGACTCTCACTTAGTTTTACTGAGGAGAAACAGCAATAGCAGCTTCTGTTGTTCATTCTAGCGCAGCAGGGGGCAATTTAAGTCACCACGGTTTTGATGGATGACTTTGACATATTCCACAAAACAAGCCTCAGATAGCACACCATTATTCAAACGAAAATGCAAACTGCAATTTCAATTTCATTTAAAAAAAAATGAACTGCTTCCAGAAGCCTAACGCCTTTCACAGGCACACTGTGTATTGTTTCGGCCATCCATACACTTCGAACGACCAACACAACTGTAGGCACAGCGAAGACACAAACAAATGAAACGGTGCGCAGTATGCAGTCTAAGAATAAATACAGAGATCATGCGCAAATTGGGTTAATCTGGGTAAGTGATTTCAATTTAATGTTCTCAGTCCTAGACTTCCAAAGATTTCCTGGCCATGCTGGACTTAAAATAAATGCTGCATGAAACTACTTTAGAGTTCAATTGAGGGATTGTGGTAAGTCAGCAGAACCACAGAGTGGTTCATTGACAAAATGAACAAAAAGTGAATCTGGGGATAAAGAGATCATCACATAATGCCCATATTGGTTGGATCCTTTCTCTCCTATCTCTGTACTATCTTGAGGTTGTATGCCTCAATCATTGACCACAAAAATCTAATCAATTCATCCTGTAGGACGTTTGTGCCAAATTTGAAGACATTCCCTCAAGGCGTTCTTGAGAGGTTGACAGGTGGATGCATGAAAACATAAACGCTACCTGTTAACAGCTGTTCTGGATCGACTCATTAGCCCAATGCATCAATTATAAATGAAGGGAACGGATGCTAAAGTTGCCTCTTCGTTAAAATAATTTTTAAAAATTTAAATATTTGACCATAATAATATTGCATCTCTTCAGTTCACCACTGTGACAAGAAACCTGCCAGAAATTGTCACTGTGAGAGCTAGAGAAAAGAAAAAGTGTGTCCCTGTCATACAGGAATGCTGGATGTAAGGCTATGTTTAGACGGAAACAATCTGAAGAGAAAACGCAAAAGTGGCGTTGCATTCTCACTTTCTATTCCGTGTTTAGACGAGCGTTTGGGGGGGAAATCTGTGTGCATATGGTGACGCAAAAGTGTGTGAAATTCGATGTAGTATGCACACCAGGCGGCTAGGTGGTAGTGTGAAGCACTGCCACACAACACCACCAAGTCCCCACGCCTGCGTTGAAGATTTAGTTTTTCTGGTGCCGGTTTAGGATCAATTCAAGTTGTCTCAGACTGCACCTTTAACCTTCGTGTTTGTTTAATGGTAAGCCAGAAATAACTTACAGGAGTCCTCTAGTTGAAGTCAATCATCTTTAGTGACAATATTCAAAATAGTTACAGCTTATGCATAAGGAATCAGACTTCCTTCAAGACAATCCTCTCTCGCCCTACCGCCAACAGTCTTTCCGGGAGTTTGAATGCCCGACATAACATTACCCTCTCTCTCTTTATCCTTCTTCAGATTCCTTCTTCTGCAACAATGTATGTGCCGTTATCAGTGCACCTGGTCCAGGCCTCCGGTTCCCACCGCAATTCGCGCAGATCCATCACTAGACCATTTTTCTCTCTGCGTATCTGGCCAGTTAATTTTAATACTGTGTTACTGGATTTACTGGGCACTTCTCCGATCCAGCTGCACCCCCCACAAGTCTTATCACTATCACTCCCAGGCCTTTAGACCCAGAGAAAGCAAGGTCAAGGTGGCTTGAGACTCTCTTACTAATTTTCTACCAAATATATTCTTCAGCGTAGAACTTTCCTTCTACATGGCGAGCTGACAATTTTGTCTGGACAGATGTATATATAGACATATGGACCGAATTTCTTCAGCAGTATCCTGTACCTGGAGGGACATCATATCCACACGAGAAAGTAAAAATGTAAAAGTCAGATATCATCAAAGCTTAAAGCCATCCGGACCAAGTATAGGCAGGCTGGGGATACCCAACGGCGGAGTGGCCAAGGGCGAGTAATCACTCTATATTTTGATTTATGTAACAAAATATGGGGTGGGCCAACTTTTGCGTTTTTACCCTTTAGACGGGAACGCGCCGGCGGAGCGTTTTTAAGATTTCCACTCTGCAGGGTGGTTTCACTTTTTTGCGTTTTTAAGCCCCGAAAACGCCGTCGCTGTCTAAACAAAAACATTTTTATGTTTTCACCCGTGCGCGTTCTCGTGTAAACAGGTCCTAAGTTTCTACTGTTGCAGCAGCTGGTTTTAGTTCATGTTGCAGCCTTCCTTATCTACCACTACACCACTATCACTGACTGTACTATATTTCACTTGTCAGGTAGTCTCTGCATGTTTTTCTCCCAGACTTAATCCTGTCGATTTACTGCTAACTGAAGAGATTCTGGGGTCAGACACCTTGTGGTGAACAGACAAGACTTGGGGGTTATTGCCAGTTCAGTGACTACTGTGACCAGATCCTGGACCAAGTGGAGGCGTTCCTGAGGTTCAAGCCCCCTGATAAATCTGTCCGAAATTAAGGTCAGAATCCATTAAGAGTAAAAGCTATAATTAGTTTAGTATTCTGCTGCCGAGGCAGCCTTCAATAGAAGCTGTGATGGCAGGACACAGATTTACCTGCACTGTCACATTCAAAGCCTGCTGGCACCTCCTTCCTGTCAGGGTTAACACAGAAGGAAGTAGGGGGAGGATGAGGGTTTTTTCACTGGAACACCCCTAGGGTAACTGACTATAAAACACAGTGGTGTTGAAGGGGAGAGAATGCTCTGCCTGGTGCCACCAAAACATCCTGCCAAAAATTCACACGTGTGTGTATGTGTGTGTGCCCACGCAAGCGGAAGCAGTTTGTTCAGATTTCTGTGGTGGGAGGGAAACCTTGCCCTGGTGATGGATGACCCTCCACACATACACTGCTGTGCCACTCCTGCAAGAAAGGGAGGAGGAGGGAAAGCTCGGGAGAGAAATTGAGACAGGGGAGAAACAAGACAAAAGACAAGCTGCAAAAAGCTGAGAGACAAGAGAAGAGACAAAGAAAGATGGAGAATCTAGACAAGCTTGCTCACACACATCCTGTCGCCTGAACTCGATTTGAATTGCCACACTATTCTGAGTGCACATGAAACACAAGCAATGGTCAGTTAAGTGGATGAAGGCTAGGGAAAGGGGGCAATACCAATTCCACCACTGTTTCCTGTTGATATGGTACGTCACTGAGAGGACAAGAAAATGGTGGGTATGCGTATATGTTACTTTAGATGTGAGACAACCCCCCCATGACCACTTAGTGGCAAAGCAAACCAACAGGTCACTGCTGCGAATGATTAAAGCTGCAATACAATAAAGATATAAGAATGACCAGCATGTAAAATGTCCATTACATTTAAGTAACAAGGTGTCTGCTTATAACATCACAACATCATGCAAAACCTGCAAACTAGTCGCTTTTCGGCGAAAATCGCCCAAAAAGAATGGGAAAATGTCATCCACGTGAATGGTGTAGATCCGAACAGTTTTTATTTGGAGGGGGGTAGGGGGGTATTTAAGTGGCATTTCAGTGGCACTTAAATGCCTGCACTTCTCTCTGATGCTCCAAAACGGACATTAGAGGCAACTGAAACATCGTCACATGTGACGCTAGTTAACGCTACACTCGACTACCGTTAGCCTACCGTTAGCTAGCAGCTGGAGTAAACACGGTTAAAATGCGGACAGCTAAACAGTGTAAAAAGGTGACTGTATTTCACTGGAGAGGATTCCGACACCGAGACATAACTGACTGCAGCTGCCGTTGTCTGAACAACACAGACGGTGCGTTCACTTGAAACTCACCTCATCCAACCTTGTGCTGCATTCAAAGTTATTGTAAAATACCCTTTTCCCATCCAGTGGTTGTTTTTGTCGTTTAACAGGAATTTACTGGTGAAATAAGTTATTGTTATAAGTTATGTTATTACATTTTTAATAAATCATTTAATTTTGACCATATGGCCTTAGCAATAAACAAGCCGTTCTTTAATGTCACCGACTGTTGTTTTGTGTTCCTTTTTTAAAAATATATATACAGTATATTTTAATCTTTTTAAAAGTATCGGTTCAGGCACCGTTTATGCACCGGCACCGCTTTAAAAGGAAAATTTTGTCTTTTCCCTTTATTTTCTTTGCAGGAGGGGGGGGGGCTATATAAAATGTGTCACCTTTTTCAGCCCTTCTGAGTTTGCAGGTCTGATCATGCATCATACAGCACACAGCATATGAAGTGAAGCCTGCGAGCCAATTCAGGCAGCCCAACTCGAGTCTACTGCTACACTCCCATGGAAATCTCCTCCTATGGGGCATTCCCAACAATAAAAGTGATCCGGCGATTTGTCAGGGTGTCAATGAAACGGCCCCCCCAACAAAGCACAAGTACACTTTATATTTCACAATTACTGTTTTCCATCAGATCGTTTATATATTTCAACGTTTCCGACTGCACTTGAAGGCAACATTATTTCACACGAGAGAAAGAGACGAGTAGGAGACGAGTGCTGTGTTGCTGCAGGAAACATTCAGCTATTACACAAACTCCCGGGCAGTTCAGTGCTTGTGTTGCATTTTTTTACCCTCAGTGTTTTAAAACTTTTTTTGTGGCAGCGATAAAGACAGTAATGTTTCCTGTTTAGTGTTCTAACACCGTCTCAAACCATAGCTCAAAACACACCGATATAAGTCTGATCTCCGGTTTCATGATTGGCCACCGCAGCGTGGGTTATGTTTCTCCAAAAGTTGAGTCGGTCTCAATTAGATCAGATATTACCCTGCTAATCATTACATGATTAAATTTAAAAGAGACATCAACACATACTGTTCTTTTTGTGAAGACCACCCAGAGACTGTTCTGAACCTCTTTTGGCATTGCCCACACACTAGAACATTTTGGCAAAACCTCAGCAGATTCATCATTGACCATATTTATAAAGACTTTGCCTTATTGTGGAAGGATGTTATTTTTTGCTTTTATAAATATCATAGTAAAGAAAATATATTCTTCATTATAAATTTATTAATTATTTTCTTACACATTGCACGCTAGTGGGCTCGCCACCAGTTTCTCTCAACTGACCACTGACAAGCACAGAAAACTGTCGACACCCTCCTTCAACCGCGATGGCTGCAGCTGATTGGACGAACGTATCACATGGGTCTGTCTGCTACGGGATTTCAAAACCGACCATAATGGCGGCTCGTTCAAATACGATTTCATCCATCCATCCATCCATCCTTCCATCTTCGTCCGCTTATCCGGTGTCGGGTCGCGGGGGGAGCAGCTCCAGCAGGGGACCCCAAACTTCCCTTTCCCGAGCAACATTAACCAGCTCCGACTGGGGGATCCCGAGGCGTTCCCAGGCCAGGTTGGAGATATAATCCCTCCACCTAGTCCTGGGTCTTCCCCGAGGCCTCCTCCCAGCTGGACGTGCCTGAAACACCTCCCTAGGGAGGCGCCCAGGGGGCATCCTTACCAGATGCCCGAACCACCTCAACTGGCTCCTTTCGACGCGAAGGAGCAGCGGCTCTACTCCGAGCTCCTCACGGATGACTGAGCTTCTCACCCTATCTCTAAGGGAGACGCCAGCCACCCTCCTGAGGAAACCCATTTCGGCCGCTTGTACCCTGGAAATACGATTTCATATTTAACAAAAATAGTTAACTGAAACATGTTTCTGAAAACATGTTAAGCGAGAAATAGGCCGTGCAGTTGCTGAATCTGTCTTCATTTCAGATTGACAAAGGTCAGTTTAAAAGATTTTCGTCAGCTTTTGAGAGGCGGTGAGCCGAGCCGGACACTCTCATTTGCATAAAGTTGGCTAGATTCAACTTTATTCAAATGAGGAGCGGGCAACTTGACACCCCGCTTCTCCAAGGTCCCTGCGATGCTACCAGAATGCATTGCACGGCTGTTCTCATAGAGATGAATGGGAAGTGGGGAAATTACGCTGACAATGGACACACACCATTACGGCAACACACACGTACTATACACAGCATCCACCTAGAGGCTCTGCTGAGCTGAGCTCGATGTTTCGACGGCAGAGCCCAGATGCCAAACATTAATGCTGTACATATTCTACATTTACATTGTAATCTATTCCACGTAGGTTGGCTGACTAAATTGCAGTTTTAGTACAATGTTTTTTCAAACTCAAATGTGTGGTATAATGTGTACAGGGTTACACACCTTAAACTTAAAAAAAAGAAAAGTACACCTACACAAAAGTATTGTTCTCTCTCTCTATCTTTCTGTCTCTGGTAGCCCGACTCACACTTTCTTCTGGGTTTACCTCTCACTTGTAAGCCTTCAATTGAGTTTGAGGACAACTGGAGAGACGCTTGAACTTGCTCAGAATGGTTCACTTTGGAATTGGTGGCACAGCACTTACAAACACATACAACTGAGATTCAGTGTAAAGGAAGGGTGTGGGGAGGGAAGTAAGGAAGTAGGAAGTGTTTAATTCCAAAGACTTCTGTCTGTTTTGTCAGGAAAGATGAGTTCCTCTTTTTACCTCTGTGTGTTGACAAGAGGAATATGGAGTCATGTGGAGTGTGTACCTTAAGCTTTAACATGTGAAAGAGGGAAGCAGAATACATGTAGTCAATGCAACCATGCTGGTGAATACCTATGCTGCTTTTCTTCTTATTTCCTCTGGAAATCAGTGGAAGTTAATAATTTAGTGGACGTGGAAGCCTGTCAGAAACATGAAGCTTTGTAAATGATTTAAATTGTATATGTGTGTGTGTGTGTGTGTGTGTGTGTGTGTGTGTGTGTGTGTGTGTGTGTGTGTGTGTGTGTGTGTGTGTGTGTGTGTGTGTGTTTCCGCAGTATTCCTGACCTGGGTGAACTGCTCAAGTGTGCGCTGGGCGACAAGGATCCAGGATGTTTTCACTGTAGGAAAACTGCTCGCTCTAGTACTCATCATAGTGGTAGGACTCGTCCAAATCTGTAGAGGTAAACACACACACATACACAATCCAGTGAGATTAAATCTTCAACATGAGTCATTTATGTGATTTGGTTTGGAATGAACTATTCATATCTAGATATAGTACATTGATTGTTTGATCACTGATTTTATTTTTATCTCCATTAGGAAACAATTGTTGAAATAACAAATACGGACAAAGATAGGAAAAACTATATAAAATAACAGAGCAAATTGAATACACCACCTATTTTCAACAACAGAACAGGATAGTGTAATATGCATACGAAAAAATTTACAGCTTAAAGGTGCAGTAGGTAAGACTTATAAAACTAACTTTCTGAAATTTGCTGAAAATGACCCTATGTTCCAGTAGAACTACATGAAGCAGGTCATTTCAAAATAAATAAATCCAGCTCCTCTGGCACCACCTACAGCCTGTAGTGAGATTAGCAAAAATCCACCACTCCCTGTTCAGATGCACCAATCGGGGCCGGGGGTGGGGTGTCTAACTGCGTGTCAATCACTGCTCATGCGCACACATTCATTCTCCCTTTTGGGGGGAGGGGCTTAGGAGACCGTTTTGGGCTTTAGCAGAAAGGAGGGAGGGACTGAGAAGTTGTCGTTTAAATTTTTTGACTAAGTCCTGGATCTTCACAATCCTACCTACGGCACCTTTAACTGTGAGCAAGATATAGCCTAAGTGTTGCATGTAAATTAATTTGGGTGCAGGATGCATTTAGATTTAAATGAATGCCAAAAACAACAAAAATAAATGATATATAAATAAATAAAATAAATGAAAAAAAAAATAAATGAAGGGATCTTCTGTATACTGTATTCAGAGTAGATTTCATGTTGAACAACTGTACTCTTGAGAAACTTTTAAACACTTCTGTGTGGTAACATGAACTCACTAATCACTAATGTGATATCATGTGTTAGAGTAATAATGCTGAAGTTGTACTGTAGTGGAATCCGCATTTAGTTCTTCCTCCGTCAAACCAGAGAGCCAATACAACTGTGGATTTTATAGTTGATATTATATAGGAGTTTTTCACTGTTTCATCCACACAACCTTTGCTCTCAACTTCTCCAGGTCACTACGATGCCCTACGGCCCAGTGTGGCGTTTGAATTCAGTCAGGATCCCTCTGTGGGACAGATAGCGCTGGCCTTCCTTCAGGCCTCCTTCGCCTACAGCGGATGGAATTTCCTCAACTATGTTACAGAGGAGATTGTGGAGCCACGCAAGTACGGCATTCACATGCACAGATAGTATTTCATATCTACAGGTTATGCAATAACATAATGTACATCTCAGTCCCTTAGTTCAGAACTATTTTGGTTTGAATTCATTTATATTTTTACATAATCGTCTTGTTAATGCTCTGTAAAACGCTGGAGCATCAATATTTAAATTATCGCCAATACTTATATTATTATTTTTATTAGGAACCTGCCCCGTGCCATCTACATTTCCATCCCACTGGTGACCCTTGTCTACACTATGACCAACATTGCCTACTTTTCCTCCATGACACCTGAGGAGCTGCTGGCCTCCAACGCTGTGGCAGTGGTGAGCAGCTCTCCATCTCCATAAATGTACTGTATGTTTCATATGGGAGCTCATAACTTTTTATATACTGTTTAACATGAGGTTCAGTTGCCTGGAAACTGTAAGTCTGCTGAAGCTGAGAATCCTAGCACGCGACAGACCTCAACCAACCAAATTTGTTTAAGATTATTTTTTGGCCATTTTAGCCTCCAATCACCAGGACAGCATGAAAGGGGAGAGAGAGAGAGAGGTGGAAGACATGCAGGAAACCTGCCGCAGGTCAGTTTTGAACCCTGGGCCTCTGCCTCTAGGAAGAAACCTCTCCACATGGGCGCACGCTCCACCAACCGAACCACCCGGGCGCCTGACCAAACTTCTTTTTAATTGGACACAGTCATGAGTTCAGTCTGTGACTACTTTCTTTCGACGGACTTGAATTACAAGCAGTGTCCTAGGATATTAAAGGATGAGGCTGTCATTATTAGAATCTATAAATCCAAAAATGATCTAAAGAGACTTAAAACAACAAGCCTTATAAATGTTTAGCCATCCGATATAACTATGCAGTGTGTTCAAACGCACATCGCATCTTTCAGTGAAATTAATAAATTAACACATTACTGTTAGGGACTGAATTAATAAGTCAATCACATAGCACAAGTCAATAATCTGACCCATCAAATGTTTTGTTGTTCCAGACATTCGGCGAAAAGCTGCTGGGGATGTTTTCCTGGGTGATGCCGATCTCTGTAGCGCTGTCCACCTTTGGAGGAATCAACGGATATCTGTTCACCTCCTCCAGGTAGAACACACACTCCTTGCTTTGCTGCACACTACATGCCAAACCTTTTTTTTTATGTCCTTTTATGATTGGCTAATATGTCCTAAAAATAGTGTCAATAGTTACATACACACATGTGCATATGTGTCTGTACATTTGTAGATTGTGTTTCTCTGGAGCCAGAGAGGGTCACCTGCCCTATCTGCTGGCTATGATCCACTTAAAGAACTGCACTCCAATCCCTGCCCTGCTGGTCTGCGTGAGTGCTGCACTCAGAGTTTTGTCCACTTTGTCAAGCTTCACATGGACGCACAACAGAAGGGGTCGCCACACATAGAAATTGTTTTTTAATATGGAACTATTTTGCATTATTTTTAGTTTCTTTAATATTTATTTGACCCCTCGAATTTACCTTCATCACCCACAGTGCATGGCCACCATAGTCATCCTGTGCATTGGAGAGACACACAACCTGATCAACTATGTGTCCTTTATCAACTATCTGTCCTATGGGGTAACCATTGCTGGCCTCCTCTACCTCCGCAAGAAGAGACCAAACCTGGTCAGACCCATCAAGGTAAAGAAACCTGAGAACCCTAGATCCACTGCAGAAACTACATTAACTTGGGGTGTTTTATGACATGGCCTTGTTAAAGGCATGTTATTTAACTATCAAGTCATAGCTCTTGGTTTACTTCCAATTAACTACCAGTGACCCCTATGCCAAAACTCCTGCTTAAATATCAACTTTTCATCTAATCAACTGTATCTGGGAAATGTTAAACATATATACAGTATTATGTATTCTTCTTCTTCTTGCACACAGTAATTCAGATACATAAAGGACTATAGGACATGGACCAACTATTTAATTATTAATAATTACTGAATTGGCAATTTTAGTTAAAATTAGGCTACATGGGATAGTATGAATATCTTCTTAGACTGTAAATTTAAAGGACAAATATAATGTGAAGGAAGCTTACCTTCACATGAATTCCATATTTTCCCCTTAACTAACTTTCCCCTTAACTAGGCCGACATGTATTCAAAAGGTGACAATAGGTCTACATGGAGGGTAAATAATCTGCTTTTGCAACCAAAGACGGTAACGTTAATGTTAGCATAATTTGGCTTCTCGTTAGCTCGTTAGGCGATGACCCTAGCAGGTGTAGCAGCTGTAGCCAATAAAAGTTAATACTTTTGTGTAATATTATTGGCCAAAAAAAAAAAAAAAAAAAACGTGCAGTAACGTTAGCAGGTGCTTGAAAATGTTAACCCAAACTTGCTCTAACGTTACTACGTTAGTCAACAAGGCCTGGCTCAAAAAGTAGCAGTTGCAAACAAAAATGTATTGGTTGTAAACTAAATGGCACTCCTACTAGCCGGTGCCTGTCATGGTTACTGTACGTACACACTGCCGCCGACTTGAGCTGCAAAGAAGCTCTGGCCGCCCTGTCGAGGACGCTTGTCAAAAAGTCCGGGGAAGCAGTTTGACGCTTTGGCCGCTCTGACGTGGGAGCGTTCTTCCATCATGTTCAACACTCGATTGAAGACAAAGCCGAAGCAGCCACTGCACGGCCAATACACTGACACTAGAAACCTTTTATAAATGACATATATAAGGACATCATTTGTATTGTTTGTTGGTCACAGCGGTGTCTGTCAGCAGAATGCAGGCAGAGCGAGCAGCCGCCAGCTGTTGACCCGTGCAGGACTTCACCGTGAGCGGACTGGTTAGAGACCATGTGACGGCACGTTAACTGGTCCCTATACGCAAACAACGTCACATCATAAATGATAGGGGAACCCAGCAACGGCGATTATGAGATTTCCCGCCATTTTCATGGAACTAATGTCTTGGTAGGAACAAAAGTTTACATCGTATGTTTCTCCAGAATCAGCCAGCGAGAAGGACGTCTATATTCCGATTGGTTGCTGCCGTTTGCCGCTGCTTGCCGCCGAACCGCGTCATAGCTCATTACCAGAAAGTTGACCAAAGTTCAACTTTCTGATTGACGCCCAAAACGCCCAAAACGCGACGCCGACAGTTTTGACGCTCCTTGCAGCTGAGAGAAGCCAGCTTCCATTGAAAATTAAAGACTTCCGGTATCTTTAGACGCTCAAGTCGGCGGCGGTGTGTACGTACAGTTAGGCTTGAAGACAGGGGAAAAACACCACTTTAACCCTCCTGTTATCCTCAAATTTACTAACATCTGTTAGACCCCAGGATTTGAAACCTCCAGAAAATGTTGGTAATTAAAAATCTTTTACCAAATTTTTATGTTGATAGCCTAAACTGACAACTGGAAAATGTGCTTTTATATGTTTGCCCCTCCCCTGTGTATCATGTGATGCAAACCATTCCTGCAAGAACCATATTTTCCCTCCCTCAGAGTGCGGGAACAATATTTTCCCTCCCTCACAGAGGATAGGTTTGTGGGTGCGTGTGTGGGGTGGGGGGAGGGGAGGGGAAATTAAGATTGTGAAATTGCAACAACCTGCATGTGAAAGTGACCTCAAAACAATCTCAGCAAATTTGTGTAAAATGTTCATATTTTCTATGTTTTATACAGCTAAAACAGCCTGGGGGCAAATTGACCCCAAGGAACACCGATGCGTACAAAATGCATACAGGACATACAGTTTACCCAGTTGTCCCCATTAAATTAGGAAAAGTCATTCAATATGAAGCAAAAAAAAAATGTTGTCAAGCACTTTTTTAGAGATGTTAAACATTGAATGGGGTCAAATTGACCCCAAGGATAACAGGAGCGTTAAGCTTATCGCCTTAGCTGAGCAGCAGCTTGCTCCGTCACGTTTCCTTAGCAGCTAAATTAGAGAGCTGAGTTGAATACTGTTGTTACGGGGCGGGCCATTAGATGTCTGATGGATGGGACCTACTGGTAGTTTGTGGTCATGTACAGTAGTTTGGCGCCCCCCGGTGTCTGAAAAGTAAAATTGCAAATATGTGTGTCTTGATCTTGATAGAATACATGCACTTTCTTTTGTCAAAATATTAAACATACACGATTATCTATAATATATCTATATCTCAGGAATGGATTATTAAAATTATATATTTTCCCAGCCCTATGCTTGTGAACAGTATGCTGTAGCCTAATATGCTTTTTTTTAGATAGAAGAAATGTAAAAAGTCTAATCTCAATGAATAAAATGTGGCAATCGCTCTACAGCGGCAAAATCAAGAATTGAAAGAATCCTGAGGATTGTGTGTATTTTTGTCCTGTGCAGGTAAGCATGTTGATCCCCATCACCTACTTGATATTCTGGGCTGTGCTGCTGGGCTTCAGTCTGTATTCTGAACCAGTGGTTTGTGGCCTGGGAATGGTCATCATGCTGACTGGAGTCCCTGTATACTTTGTGGGTGTTCAGTGGAAGAACAAACCCAAATGTGTAGACATGCTAGTCGGTGAGTTGGGTACATATACAAAAGATATCGAATTTTTTTGTAGAGAATGTTAGCAGTTAGTCCCTGTATTTAAAACTGTTGTCCTTTGCGTTGCAGAAAGAGTCACATACATGGGCCAGAAGGTGTGTTATGTGGTGTTTCCTCAGGAAGACCCTTCAGAGACTGAACCCCTCACTGCCTCCAAAGCCATTGACTGAACAGGGCAGTCAACCAGGAATTCCCTTTTTACATCAACACCTGCACTTCCAGTTTTTGCGCTACAATTTGTCACATCGGTCAGTTTGTTGATGGTGAAGAGATGGTTTCGTCCATGTTCTTGAACAGGTGCAGCCTGATTGGGGCTGCAATGAAGCTCCAGTATAAAATAAGTGGGTGGTTAGGGCATTAGCATGTTAAACCCTAAAGCTGCAGAATGTTTTTATTTGTTGGACGGTACTGTTCCTCCATTGTCTTTACCAGTATGCCAAGTTTCCTCATTCATACATATCTTTATCTCATCTTCTCCCTTCTACTCACTCAAAGAACCTCCATCTGTCATCTTATGCTTCACTTCCAGGATATTCTTCTTTTACGACTTTAACAAAATCTTTGAGCTAATGTGCCTTATGAAATGTATATATATTTGTTTAGTGTATTGGTTTGTGCGGGTATTTTGATTGTGTAATAACCTTTTTGAGGTAAATATGCAAGCAGTTTCTGCACTTAGCAATACTTCTTTATTACTGCTGCTACCTTCAGCTGTCCTTCACTAATTATTGTCATGATGTTCACTGTTTGTCAACTGTGGATGAGAATTTTTCTGTCTGTATCTCGGCCTGGCTACATTATCTGGCCATTCTTTTTACTTTGCAATTCTTTATTATATCACTACCTTTTCCTGAAAGAGACTGTAGGTACCTTCATATTATTATTAGAGAGATTGTTATTATTATCTACCCCACACCCATCGTTCCTAGCCACATTTACGGCACAGGAGAGACAAGAGGATGGCGGGAAGTTTGTGGCTGTCAGCTGGACGAAGGGCTGCATCATGACAACACGTCGACAGGCTGTTCTGCTTCCAAAAAATAATCTCATTTTTGGGAATGCCACTGTGAACTCTTTCAAAGTGCCTGACCTGCCAAGACAGTTGTTAGATTCCATATGTTTTGACCTGATGTTATGATACAGAATCAGAAAAGATTTATATTTAGGTTTATACAGTGCTTACCATTAACATATTGTCGAATAACATAACCAGAATCCATATTGACAGATAGATGGGTGGCTGGCAGTGGATGTTTACTTGTGCATTGGCCTGCTTCCACTTCCCCAAAAGCACATCATTACTGCAATTAGCCCCTGGCCCACTGACTTACTTTGGTCCTATTGACATAATATAGTTGAATTGATTATAGTCCCATTGGCTTACTATGACCTTATGGACTTTCTGGGAAGATACTGAATTATTACAGCCCCACTAAAACTTGCCTCCAAATGATTATGGTCAGCTTGATGTCCGTACTAGACTTGTGGTACCACTACACGGTATGTTCATTTACTGTGCTCCAGGTGATATGGGTGTTTACAAGTATTTAAGTAATCTCTGATAGCACTTGTCTATCAGCTGTTTATGTTGTACATACAACAGAACATGTGATGGTTTGTGCCAGTGGACTTTTTAACATGATGTAAGCCAGCAGGTTGGAACTTGAATTGAATATACAGTCCTTTTCCAGGCCAGCAGATGCTAGGGATTTCCCCCTGCATCAAATCCACTAAAGAGACTCACACTTTTGAACAACAACAATGTCTGAGTGCCATGTCCAGGCGCTGTTAGCTCAGTTGAGATCTGTAAATACTTTGTAAAGAAGAAGAAAAAACTGTTACAAATGCGCCAGGGACTCCTACAAAGATCACATTCCTCAGACGTGTTGCGACACGCTGTGTGCACCTCTTTGTTTTGTAAAAGAGTGTGAAGTTGTACAAGAATAACAATGTAATTACTTATTAAATTTAGTTACATCTAAGATGCATCTGTCTTTTTTCATTATACAAGTGGTTGTTGTGTCCTCAATAGCATTCCCTAACTTTTCATCTAGCACCATCGTCAGGTAAAAGATTGTCACCTCAGCTGTACTTTGTGTTTTGTGCAAATTAGTAAAGCATGCTATCACACTGAACTAAGATGGTGAACATGTTAGCAATGTCACTGTGAACGTGTTAGCATGTTGACATTAGCAGTTAGCTAAAAAGCACTGCTGTATATGCCTGTGAGTACAGCTTCACAGAGCCGCTGGTATGGCTATAGAATCATTAAAAAGGTGACTAATGACTATTCTGTCAAATTACTGACTAAATATTGTGAATACATTTTGTGAATTAATGGCGAGCCATAAACAGGCAATAGTATTGACAGTAAAAACAAACCAAAAATTGATATCTATTAAACAATGTTTCATACACTGAAATCATTCAGTAAATGATAAAGAGCTTGAAGTTTAATAATTGCAGGCACAGCAAAACAATGACTAATCAGCAGAAGGCTGTACAGGGTTTTGATCAACAAACTCCATAATGGCATGGTGGCATTTCTATTTTAGCACAAAATATACAAATATAGTTTTTTAAATAAGAGAAATGCTCTTCAGCCTTTGACGTGGAAGAAGCTTCAAAATCAAACAGCAAGGACAGGGTATGCCATTCTCAGACTACCTCTTCAGTAGCACTTTACTTTCCAGTGGCCTGGATCCAGTGTATTTGTGTTACAGAAACTCCTGATCTGGGCTGACATAATTAAACATCCCCTTAGCAGTCAATGTGACAATCTCTCTTTACATTTCAAATGTAATATGTTACCACATCATTCTCTAGAATTGGTTGGCTGCAGTCTGAAAACTATCAAAGCAATGGATTTCACCGAGAATTTAACAGATTATCATTTAAATAAACAGGTAAATACACTGGAATAAGGTTATTGAAAAACTCATTTTTATTTTTCCTAACTCCCCTGCTATAATAATCCCAGAGATTCCTGATGCAGTAGTGCACTATAACTCCAGAACAGTTGGTTGCACCAATCCCATGTCATATAATTAAAGATGCATCCAGACACAGATATATCTAATCTCTTCCAATGTGGATACCACAACTGTGGGCTGTGAAACTGTCCGTGATATTTACAACAGCAAGGAAAAACCATTAAGGCATTTTAACACACTTCTGTACACCATAAAGCAAGTAAGGACATACATTCTGCAGATATGGGATTGTTTTCTAAACTAATTAACTAAAGTCAAATGCGGACGGGCAGGCTTTCAACTTAAATAAGGTAGGAAAAAAAAGAGCACAAATGTGTAAAGCTAGGAATGAGTAAACTGATTTGAAATGGAAACGCATCAAATCATTAGGCAGGAATTACTTGTGGACACATCTCTAATGGCACATAACATGTAGCAGCTGTTTATGACAAAACTTCTATAAGAAGGAAGCACATGAGGATAGCAGCATGACGCATTCAGCTCACTTAAAGGAAGAATAACAGAAACCTGACACTGATGCTAAGAATCAACCAGCATTCCTGATACTCTCCCTACTTACACATGATATCTTTTTTCTGTCCAGTATCACATCCTGCAGTAAAAGAGGGTAAACAATGAAAATGATACATTCTTTAGAGGTCCAACAGCAATTAGGGAGCTTTACAAAAAACATCAGAGACACAGGTGCTCAGGTTCCCTCAAGTTCAATAAAGAGAGATAAATATAAAGTAGGACTTGTTCAGGTCCCCACTGAAGACTGGAGAAAAATAGAGGCCTTTTGTTTCAACAACCTGTCATAGAAAAATCCCACAGCATAGATATGAATTTCGAGTAGAATAAACCAGCAGTCCAGGGGTCTGCAGTGACCAGTGTGCAGTCAGCAGTACAGCACAGGTACCGCTGGGATGAACAGTACTCCACAAACAATCAATATTCTGAAGTGAAGCCTCTCTTCCTGACAATCAAAAAGTCTTCACTGCACTGAATAGAAATCAGAGACACGGTCACGTTCATTCAAGTCAGGAAAGGCTTCCTTAAGAGGACATTTTGGGTTTGATTTGAGGAGGACTAAGGGCTGAGCAGAGTTACAGGCTTTATACTTGGACACACTACTTCAGTCTCCATCCAAGTTTGGCTTTTTAAAACTGACGATATATCAAGTTAAAAATGGTGAATTGAAAAATCCACTTGATACAACTTCTTTAGCATAATGAAAAAGTTCTTCATGTTTAAAAGGGGCCATTGAAGAAGAAAAGCGCAGGTAACAAAGCGTATATATTTTGAATAAATACTGACAAAGGCTTGGCATGATTGAACCGCTGAATGATTCAGTGACACTGCACTGTTAAAGGAATGGCTTGACTTTTTGGGGAGAAAATTTGGCTAAGTGTTAGAGGAGAAAATGAATACCACTCCCATATTCCACATCCTTATAAATAAGACTACAGCCAGCAGATCTGCCCACCAGCACCTTTGAAGCTTACTTGCTACCTTCAGACAGAGCCTGTTTCCAGTCTTTGAGCTAAGCTTGGCTAAACTAACTGGCTGCCGAGTGTAGCCTTATATTTTACAGACAGATATGAGATTGGTATCAATCTTCCAATCTAACCCTCCACCAGAAAGCAAATGAGTGTATTCCCCAAAATGTCAAACTTTTGTGGTTCAAAGGTGTGTAAAAAGGTAGGTCTGGTGTTATTTTATACTTTTCTTATTGTCAACAAGTCCCATGAAATCACCAAAACCAACCTTGTATTAATTGTCAATGTATTACCCCGATGCCTGACATACTGTAGCTTATTCCTCTGCGCCATAGAGATCCATTATTGTCCAAAAACTATTAAAAAGACATCACTGACCAACCCACAACTGGACCTGTCTGGTTTTTAACTAGACCTGTCTCCCCCCCCCACTAGAGTATCATTAATCAGGTAAATTAATATGTGATCACTTAACAGGCTTTTATGGTTCACAGTATAGCGGTGCATAATGGCTCTGGGTAACGACACAAAGGCTGCTTTGGCGTTGTAAGATCATGTTGCCAATATTGTATTGGTACTGGTGGCCAAAGAGTTTGATTTTCTGGAACAGGCTCATGATGAGTTTATGACCAAACACGTTAAACAAGGGTGTCTGTTTGCATTTAACTGTGGGGGTCAACATTTAGCTCCTGTTTGACAAAGAGATTTACTGTATTACACAGACCATAAGCACTGCCAACGCTGGTTTTAATTGCATATGCATCATTTTGTGCATATGCAGATGTGTATGCACTCAAATGGTTGAATGGAACTAATTATATACTGTATGTACTTCCTCCTTGTGGTGGGCTAAGGTACGGGTCTCACCTCTGGATCTGGTCGGGACATATTTAAAGGACACTTTAACGGACAGAGCAGATATTGCTGACACCAGGTCTCAACAGAGTGAGGGGAAGGAGAGTATCTTCCTAAACTCTTCAGCACTGCGTTGTCTCCCTCCCTGAATCTCCCCCCTCATCACTGAAGGTCCTGCTGAACCTGCAGAGCCTGCTCTTGCCCTCCCTCCTCCTCTCATCCCTGCTTCTTATTTCTCTGCTTGGCACTTCCACGGTAAAGTGGCTGTTGCTGTCCTCTGCTTTCACAGAAGAAGACAAGGGCTCGAGAGGTGAAGTCCCCTCCAGCCCCTGGGAGGGAGGGTGGGTTGGGGCTGTCTGGGAGCTGCTGGGAAGCACAGGGGGTGAGATGGGGGACAAGGGTCCCAAGGGGGAGTAACGTCTCAAGGAAACACCCTTTAGGTTAACAGCGAGCTCCAGGACTAGTTTCCTAGATGCCCGGGTGTGGCAAGGGGGCACAGAGGCTTCCTGGGCTGAAGGGTCACTCTGAACAGGGGTGGGGGGCTCAGACTGTGGAGCCCTACTGCTTCCCCTGCTGACAGGGGAGAGTTCCTCCTCCTCTGGACTGTCCACTGACTGCGATGAGAGAGGGGATGCAGGGCTCTCTGGCGTGCATGACTGCAGGTCCATGGTGGCTGAGCAGCAGGAGCCAGGCATACCCATTACATCAGGGTCATCCCGCAGCCCAGCTCCAGACCTGGCCCTTGTCAGGGTCCCCTGCACACCCACAGTTCGGTAGCTGTGGAGCCCCAATGTGATCTGTGTGGGTCCAGGGGAGTCGAGCAGCAGGGCGTGGCCTCTGGTTCGCCCCGCACCGTGAAACAGCCGAGTCCACAGCTGCCCGAGACGCCGACGAGAGGACGAGGTGGTGGAGCGCCGTGTCGAGTGACGTCTGATCTGTCTGCGCATCGCCAACCGCAGGTTCTGCAACACGGAGGCCTGGAGCAGGGGCAGGAGGACACAGAGGAAGACAAAGAAACGATAATTCTGTTTCTATCGAACGATCAAGTAGATAGCAAGCAAAGCAAACAAGATATAATGTGTTCATTTGTGAGCTTTAGATGTGCTCGCAGGCAGATCTTGTTACCGTATCAGCCAGTATTTTAAGTTAAATGGCTACGGGCTTGATATTTACCGTAAAGATATCAGAATGGCACTGATATCTGACTCCCAACAAGAAAGAAGCTCATTTCCCAAAATGTTATTACTTTGAGTAAATAACAAAATGAGGCACGAGATAGAAATAATGGAAACACATTTTACAATAGCTTTTGCTTCAATGTACATGTACCTTTGGTCATTAAAAGACAGGAATGTCAGTGTTTGTGAACAGAAATTGAATTCAAAAAGAGATAGTGACTGCTGTTGTCTGCTCAAATCCTGAGTTTCAGAGGCCCACAATGTACTACTGTGGGTAAATGCACTACCTGGGTGGGGTTGTACACTGGGAAATCCTCCACCGGGGGGATGAGACCCTGGGCGATTAACTGACCATACGAAGGGGGAGCTTCTCTTTGAACAAACTCGGCCTCCATGCGAGTCATCTGAGTCTCAAAAGCTCTGCAAGGGAGAGAGAAAGGAGAAAGAATTGAAGAGACTGATTAGGAAAACATCTTAAGAAACCTTGTTAGTAAAACACTCAGCCGAGTGGCTGGCATCTGCACCACCAACAGCACTAAGATGCACTAACAAACTCTGTGGACTGACCTAGGAGAAAAAACTTGTTGCTATGGTGATTGATTTATTCTGAAACAAAGGGATGCAGACAAATAACATGCAAAAGTGATGTAAGAAGGGGGGGCAGTAATACATGCTGGATATAGAAATAGACTGAGGCGTAGTGTCCCCACCTGTACTCTCTGTTCCTGAGGGAGTGGAGTTTGAGGGCACAGCCGAGGGCAATGACTAGCAGGAGACTACAGACCAGACTGCCGATCAGGGCGGCCGTGATCACTTTCCTGGGCACCGCTGCCAGGCAGTCCCTCTCATCGCTCCCGTCTAAGCAGTCCTCCTGGCCGTCACAACGCCACGTCTCAAAGATGCACAGGTTAGTCCCACAGTGGAAGTTTCCAGGTTGGCAGTCGTAGCAGTTCTTCTCGTCCGACCCATCCGGGCACCTCTTCTGGTTGTTGCAGCGCTCAGAGGCCGGGTAGCACACTCCATTACCGCCCTCGCAGGGGAACTCCCCGCCTGGGCACGTTGGGCAGGCCTCCTCGTCGCGGCCCGAAGGGCAGTGCCAGTAGCCGTCGCAGCGTTGGCGTTCAGAGTAGCAGCCCTGATCGCTGCCGCAGGGACGCTCGCCGGGAAAACAGTACCCTTTGACCTGGGAGGGCGGAGGAGAAATACATCACGGTCTAGACCCTGAGGGGACGACTTGATCTCTACTTGATAAACACTGATCCCTGCAACAACACAACGGCTGCTCTATATTCCAACTATACCACTAACCACAAAAGTGTTGATTCTTAAATGCAGACAGAAATGGTGAAAGGAACTCAAAAGAAGACGTCGATAGGTGTAAACCAAAGCCCTGGGTATCCTGCTCTGCCTTTGAGAAAATGAAAGCTCAGATGGGCCAATCTGGAATCTTCTCCTTATGAGGTCATAAGGAGCAAGGTTACCTCCCCTTTCTCTGCTTTGCCCGCCCAGAGAATTTGGCCCACCCATGAGAGAGAGACATCATGGCAAAGTGGCAGTTGGTCAAGGCCACACCCCCACCCTCCACCTTGCCCCCCCTCTCTCTTCCTCAATAACATTTAAAGCTACAGACACAGAAATGGCACATCCTAAGGAAAGCTCATTGTGGGACTGGCACTAGTGGCTGGAATTCTGCACCAAGGCTGAATTTTGGGAAAGAGACTTCAGATACAGTATTAGGGGACCACTAAGGTCTATATAAAAGAGACTTCAGATACAGTATTAGGGGACCACTAAGGTCTATATAAAAGAGACTTCAGATACAGTATTAGGGGACCACTAAGGTCTATATAAAAGAGACTTCAGATACAGTATTAGGGGACCACTAAGGTCTATATAAGAGACTTCAGATACAGTATTAGGGGACCACTAAGGTCTATATAAAAGAGACTTCAGATACAGTATTAGGGGACCACTAAGGTCTATATAAAAGAGACTTCAGATACAGTATTAGGGGACTACTAAGGCCTATATAAAAGCATCCAAACAGCACCATGTCATGGGACCTTTAAATTTAAGTTATGGAGATGAATGGAGTGTATAAATCTGGAGAAAGGGGAAGAAGTTTTATGAAAACAGGATGCAGTATTCCCAGTTTGCAGTACCTGGTATGTGGCGTTGAAGCCATGTCCAGGGCTGTGAGGCTGGGCCATGTACAAAACACTCATCTGTCCCCGACTGGACTCCAGCAGCGCCGGGCGCCTGTTGTTATGATACGACAACACCTGTAAGAGGTGCTCAGCATGCTGGAGCAGGCCATCGTAGACATGCAGCGAGTCTCCGGGTGCCAGCTGCAGGTCCAGCTGCAGCACGATGGGCTTGGGGTCCTGAGTGTCCAGCGACCACGAACACCTCAGCTCCGCCACAGCGGTCCTGTTAGCCCGGAAAAAATCTGGGGAAGCAAAGGAGCCATAGAAGTTCCCCAGATGTTTGCCACAGGTGGTGTCGGGGCAACCCAGCTCATCGGTGCCATCGGGACAGTCCCGGGCTCCGTTGCAGCGCAGGGCGGCAGGCAGACAGCGGGTGGACTGGGCCTCAGTGCACGGGAGGGAGCCAAAGGGGCAGGGGCCAGGCCGGGACTCAGTGGGAGGGGGGGAGCAGCTGCGTTCGTCTGTGGCATCGCCGCATTCGTCCTGACCGTTGCACTTCCAGGAGCGAGGAAGACACTTCCCATTCCCACACAGGAACTCATCGGACTGACAGCTGCTCTGACCCAGGTGACCTACAGAGGAGAGGAAGAGACAACGCCAGCTACTAACACTCAGGAAGATTCACACACAACGTAACACAAACTGAAATGTTAGCATTTAGCTGAGTGAAACAACAGAATGCATTTTGAATCCACACACACAAGCAACAGCCATGTCCATCATAAACAGAGGCTCTTCATTATGACTACTATAAAGGCCAATCACTGCCTGGCAGCTAATTCCCCCTTGTTAATTTGAATACTCTTTGTCTGAGTTCATATAAATCCTGATCCGGCGTCCCAGGCCTCAGTCGTAATTTGCTGGGCCATACTGAAAGCCGCTTTCGAATTTTGTGAAAGCAGCATTTTTTTTTTTTTTTATTAAAAAAATTAGGAACAATTTGTGTATAATGATACAGCTGAGTACCCTAAGTACTGTGTGTTTTTACTCTAGTGGGTACAAAATACAACACGTTTCTTGTTACAAATTACAAATATGTGCTAATCAAATGTATCAAAAATAATGTACAAAATACTGGATAGTTTCATCTTTACTGACAATTTCATTATTTATATTTCAAATTGTGTACATTTTACATATTCTAAAATTACAAATTTATATTCACTCAGGTTAAGGATTGAACAAAAGCTAACCTTAATATCCTCCCTCGTCCAGCTTACCTCTGATGTAGGACAGGCGAAAGCCCTGGGCTTGCCCCGAGCTGTTGGCCTGAGAGTGGAAATAGAGCCAAACACGCCCCCTGGTGGAGATGAAGGGCGGCGGCACCATGGAGCCACACAGCCTGGCTTCCCCCCCATTCCTCGTTGGTGTCAGCAGGAGCCAGTCTCCCAAACAATTCCCTGACTCCGCTACGTCAAAGTTACGGAAACTAGAGCAGAGGATTGATGGTTTCAGGTGCTTACTCCACAACGAATGTCGTGTGTGTGTGCTGAATGTGTGAGTGATTGTACCTGATGGTAAGGACCTCTCCCTGAGCGCCCTGGATATGCCAGCTGCAGTTGACACCAGGGGGGTAGTTTAAAGGCCACGAGGGGCTGTAGATCACACCCCTCCGCTCAGTATGGACCTCCACTCGCTCACTGCAGCCTGCTGGGGGACACGGACACAGATGGAGATTGGAACACTGCAATCCTTTTGTGGATATTTATGTGTTACCAACAATAAACTGACCTGGAAGATTAAAAGTATTATTATTTTATACTGTTAGGTCTTCATGAATAATATAGAATAATATAATCCCATTAAAAGACAAAAAAACAATGTGTGAGTCCATTTCTTAATAATAGTTGCCTTTTCCCTAATTAAGTTGTAAATTTGGTACTCACAAATATAATTATTTTAATTTTTTTTAAATAATTTGCTTAAAGGTCCCATGACATGGTGCTCTTTGGATTCTTTTATATAGGCCTTAGTGGTCCCCTAATAATGTATCTGAAGTCTCTTTTATATAGACCTTAGTGGTCCCCTAATACTGTATCTGAAGTCTCTTTTATATAGACCTTAGTGGTCCCCTAATACTGTATCTGAAGTCTCTTTTATATAGACCTTAGTGGTCCCCTAATACTGTATCTGAAGTCTCTTTTATATAGACCTTAGTGGTCCCCTAATACTGTATCTGAAGTCTCTTTTATATAGACCTTAGTGGTCCCCTAATACTGTATCTGAAGTCTCTTTTATATAGACCTTAGTGGTCCCCTAATACTGTATCTGAAGTCTCTTTTATATAGACCTTAGTGGTCCCCTAATACTGTATCTGAAGTCTCTTTTATATAGACCTTAGTGGTCCCCTAATACTGTATCTGAAGTCTCTTTTATATAGACCTTAGTGGTCCCCTAATACTGTATCTGAAGTCTCTTTTATATAGACCTTAGTGGTCCCCTAATACTGTATCTGAAGTCTCTTTTATATAGACCTTAGTGGTCCTCTAATACTGTATCTGAAGTCTCTTTTATATAGACCTTAGTGGTCCTCTAATACTGTATCTGAAGTCTCTTTTATATAGACCTTAGTGGTCAAAGAGACCCTGGCAGAGCAGGATACCCAGGGCTCGGTTTACACCTATCACCATTTCTAGCCACTGGGGGACCATAGGCAGGCTGGGGGAACTCATATTAATGTTAAAAAAACCTCATAAAGGGACCTTTAAACAGCTGGGCAATGCAGTTTTTGGCAAGCATGACTCCAACGATTTTTTCAGCTGCAGATTGATACCGATTTGGTTGCTAGTGAATATTTCTGGCTGTAATAGTCCCAGTGCAAATGTGTGTCTCATGATGTGTTTCTAAGTTTGTGGACAACACTAGAGCTCCATAGAACAGAGGAATAGTAAGATATATCAGGCTTTACGGTAGCTACACAGAAAATACTTGTTACTAGGATCATCTGGTTTTGGTCTTTTCAAGGGATTTGTTAACAATAAGAGGCTATAGAAAATCACCACACTATATATATATATATATATATATATATATATATATATATATATATATATATATATATATATATATATATATATATATCAATTCTGTGACCTTTCTCTTACAGAGCATTTTATGTAACCACAAGGCATCCTTATCATCTTAATGTCCTAAGAGGGAAACTACCCCACTTTTCACAGGAGAGATAGGGTCTGTTCCTTTATTCATGATCAACTAAGAATTATGCATGCTCAGCAGGATCCATACTGCTACTGCCAGAATACCCCCCCCCACACACACACACACACACACACACACACATCACTCACTCACATTAGTTCCTTTATTCAAACTCCTGCGCAGAATTTGTCATGACCTTAGCATACCAGGAACAGTGATGCATTAAAGGACGTTACCACATTTCTGCTGCATTCTACAAAAATGTATACTGTTTAATTAGATTCTCATCTATTGTCTCGGATCGGTGCAAAAATCTTAAAACAATTCATTCGACAAGACAAATGACCTTATTGCCTTTCAGGGGAGCTCTGTGCTGATCACATGGGGGCTAAAAGAGAAGCAGCAGCAGTCAAACTGGCAGCCAAGGCAACAGCATCGCCGGCTGCCATCGCACCATTGCTCCAGGGAACAACATGCAGTGTGAGGGGGCCGAGAGGAGCACTTGGAATAAGACACAAACCTCTATGGAGTGCAGGCAAAGGCTGCTATTGTTTATAATAATAATACTTTCTGAAGAGTTTGTCTCACAGTTGTTTTAAAACAGGAATTGATGCCACAGGAGAGTGATGTATGAATAAGTTAAATTGTGACGTAAATGATACATCATCAGTGGGGAGGATTTCATTCCTTTCTTTTTTGCTGAGAACAAGAATATAAAGCTGCTATGTTTAATCATCTCATTACTGCTCAGTGCCACAGTCGGAATGGCACACGTGCAAAAAGAAGCTGTCAAACAAACCTCTTAATTGACCAGAACCACAGAGACAGAACATTGGCTGAACTGCTTAACAAATGATTAGTCACCATCATCACACAGCAGAGAATCTGCTCAGTATTGCTGATGGTGTGCGTCTGTTTCAGGGTTTTCTTGATGAATCAGTTAAATCAGCAGAGTGAAACAAGCTCAGTGATGGATATCGACTACCCGGACAAAGCTACCTTAGTGCATACACACACACACACACACACACACACACACACACACACACACACACACACACACACAAAAGTGAACTAAGTAGCCTAATCCGTAGAGTAGAGCTGCATAATGTTGCTGACTTTTCGATTACAGTTTTGACTGTTTTTCACAACAGCGATGCTAAAAAATACAGGCTATATATTTTTATGATTATCAATAAATGTATTGACCATTCTGTATGATTGATTGCTGCTGCAGTTTCCTCTGTCTTCTAAGTCAAAGGTTGCCGAAATAACCTGATAGTGGCAGGTTGGAGATGTCAGCACGGGGTAAATCTTCAGGGTGTTCTCAAATGTGGCGTTCACTGGTGTTTAGTTTCACCTTCATGTTTATATGTAGCATCAGAGGCAAAATAGGGTTTATAGAGCTTCTGTTTTTTGTTTCTAGCAAACCTGAGCTTAAATTCATATTGTTTTAACTTTGTCGTACCTTGCTGCTGATCTGTCAACTATTTCAAATCGGATCACAGCAACAGTTACTGCAGAGAAAAGGAAATTGCAGTTTCTCTACCCAGAGTAATGACCAGAATGCAGCTCCAAGGCAGTAGTAGGCCTAGACGTTTTGAAGACTGGGTGCAACTCCAGCTTTGTTTCTTAACTGAAGATTGGTCTTTGCTCTTATGATGTGCTGCTAATATGTTTGGTATTTTCAACCAGAAATCTGATGCAATAAGTTGCATTGTTTATATTGTATCAATCAATGGTGGAAGTATTCAGATCTTTAACTTAAGTAAAAGTACCAATACAACAATCAAAGTACAGAAGTACCATCAGCAAAATATAAAAAAGGTTATGTAGAAAAATGTTCCCTGTGTGTGATATATTATAATTATATGTGACATTATCAAATTGTTAATGCTGATGCATCACTGCATCACTCCTTGTGTTTTTTTAGGTAAAATCTTAAACTCAAAAGCAGCTAGAAATAAATAGCTGTTAATGAATTTTAATAGAAGTATAAAGTAACAACTAGAAAAAACTCAAGTTACGTCAGAGAACCTCAAAATGGTACTTAAGTAGAGTACGCTAAGTAAATGTACTTAGTTCCATTCTAGCACTGATATTAGTACAGAGGACCTGGGGGAGGGACAGGTGGAGGGTGGATGTGATGCAGTATTAATCCCTTCAACTTTCCATCTGTGTTGTTTGCAAAAACAAAATGTAATATCTAAGCTCTACAACTGGTTACAATGCTGTGTGTGTGTGTGTGTGTGTGTGTGTGTGTGTGTGAGAACGAGAGATAGAGAGAGACAGGCTGTGTCAGCGACACAGACAGGTGGAGACAGAGCAACACTTCATGCTACAATGCATATGTAAAGAAATCAATTAAAATGAAGTGTAAACTCACTGATTTTAATATACTCTCTGACCAGACAGGCAACATCTACTTGAAGAAAATAGTGTCAGCGTCATAGAAACAGCGAGACATGGGAGTGCATGTCACAGAGACAGCAACACAACAACACAACACATCTCAAACTCATCTCCTCACAGCTCCCTCTTACCTGCTCCTTTACTCCTCCACTTCATGATGATACTTACCTATGATTTTATATTAATGGGTTTTTTTTTCCTATGATTTTCTAGTTCTTTAAATGTATTTATTGATTTTTGTTTACGCAATGAATTGTATGTATTTTCTTATTATGGAATTGTATAGTCCTTGACGCTTTGGCAATGTTGTTTTCCTGACATTCATGCCAATGAAGCATTTTTTAATTTGAATTTGAGAGAGAGAGAGAGAGAGAGAGAGAGAGAGAGAGAGAGAGAGAGAGAGAGAGAGAGAGACACTTGTACTTTGTGTGTTAAAAGGTGTCAAAACTACTGTAAAAGTACTGACAGTGTTTGGGATAGTGTGTTTGATGGGGTGGTGTGTGTGTGACAATCCCCTTCACACACACACACACACACACACACACACACACACACACACACACACACACACACACACACACACACACACACACACACACACACACACACACACCTCTAAACATGTGAACCAGTTTGATCCCCGTCTCTCGGTGTGGCAGCCTTCTTTATTTCAGGATATGATAAGAGAGAGAGAGAGAGAGAGAGAGAGAGAGAGGAGGATGGGGGGGGGCGGCTGGCTGCAGACAAGCAGTGATGTAATGCTGATAGCAGCATCACATTTGTGAAAGAGCATCCATGTTTCCACACTAACTCTGATCATTTACCCACCGCAGATCGATACCCCCGCAGGTTTCTGCAGAAAACGATAGCCTCATCTTCTCACTCCATCCGATCACAACAGTGAACACACACACTACGGTCTGCATCTATCATCCTGGACCACTTTAGCAAAGTGACACAGGACTCCGAATAACGTCCCCTCTTCTATCCGGGTGTGAACATCGGCTTTAAAGGAGTGCACTGCTGTGATAGTGATGTAATGACGTTAGAAGCTTTATTAACTACGAGACCTCCAATGATGATAAACAGGCCATAATAATAGCCACTAACAAACCAAATCTAGCCTACTCACTAAATGTGCTTGGTAATTTGAATATCTTGGATGCAACTAGATATTTCCAGTTGGATTAACAGCACAGATCAATCAAATATGTAATACATATTTTCATCTAAACATAACAGCAGTGTAGCCCAGATGCATTGTTGTTCCTCACCTGCACAGAGCAGAGCAGAGCGGAACCACAGCAGCCCGAGCAGCAGCCCCGTCAGTCCCATGGTCCAGCGGGGACTTGGTGCTCTTATCTCGGACACAATGTCCACGGTCTGCTCGACATCTGTGTCCTTCAGCGAAGTGCGCTCCCGCATCTGTTTTCAGCTCAAACACACCAAAAGGTCCTCACTGTGGAAATGCATTGTGTCCTTTGCAACGGTAGCAAAATACGTCAAGGTAGTTACGGCAAACCACACGATTTCCTGTTCAACGTCTTCAAAATAAAAGCCACATGCCATTTAATCATTCGTTTGTAGGAATTGGAGAAACACCAGACTTTTACAATAGACAGTTGCGGCTCTTGACCATTTCAAAGGAAGGGTCCAGGCTGGGGCCACATGCGATTTTAGAGGTACCAAATATATTAAGCCCAAGTGTTACTTACCACCAACCCTCCAGGTTTTGTTCTGCAAAAGACTAACATACCATATAATAATAAACACAAGAATCTTCAATTAGTGTATACCTACATTTTATTTATCACTGCACATTAATATGAATTGTATTACATTGTATTTACAATTGGGGTTATAAATGTATGAAAATATTTGGTGCGTCAAGGCTTAATATTGCAGGGGCACTGGCCACCCTGTACCTGCTTTGCACATTGTAAGAGATCAATTTTGTTTTTGTTGTTGTTGATCAGTGTGAAAAATAATATATATATATATATATATATATATATACATACACACACACTTTATATATATTTTAATAGCATCTCATCATAAATAAAATATATCAATAAAAAAGGAAATACATATAAGCATTAAAATGAAAGGTGAAAAAATAAAAGGAAATCAGATTCAATTCAATTAAATATATTAGTATCAAATCATAACAGAGTTATCTCGAGACACTTTACAGATAGAGTAGGTCTAGACCACACTCTATGAATTAGATAGAATTATATTTTTGATTATATTCATGTTTGTTACCAAACACAGAAATGGACAAAAGGCTAATCACACTGCACACTCAACTGATAGCTGTACAATTGTAAAAGTTAAATATCTCAGTTATAGGATGTGGTCTTAAGGTTTTTAAAGCTTTAAGTTATAAAGCAATGTATGGTGCATGGCGTATAACGGTGATGTGTGTTTTTTAAGACTAAACATCAGGTTTTCCAGGTCTTATTTTGAAGACATAACAATCTAATTTCCGCTCTTCGGTGGCCACTCTGTGTTCAACTTGCCGCATCTAACAGGAAAAAGTGGTCTTCATTATTCTTTGTTTATATGTCTTCTTTCCTCCTCACACCCGGATTGAATGTAACAACGGTAGTCATCGTCCTGAGGTATAAATTACACCATGAACTGCATTTGCTTGTTGAAATGAAGATTAGATCCGAGATACGTTTGCTACATAATTTTCTTCACCCTGTCCCCCGGATTGTTGGTTCAGTCGGCCGTTTCACTGTCACCCCCGTGTGGCTAGATGGGTGTACTACAAACCCCTCTGACAAAGTGAATAGTACATTTACATTAAATTTCGGAATTTTCCCAGACGCCGCAGAACGTGTTTCTAGAGAGAAAACAGAAAGTACCTGGACCTACTGTAGTTTATAGAGATATTAGTAAGTGTTGAACAACGAATGACAAGAAGTACCTGGGCAGTGGCGAGAAGCAGAGAAAAAGGCACCGCTGGGATTCGAACCCAGGATCTCCTGTTTACTAGACAGGCGCTTTAACCAACTAAGCCACGGCGCCGATGCTAACGACGAGAGAAATGAGCATTTATGAAAGCACTTCAGCAGGTAATGACGATACATTTTAGCTGCTTAGATATAGAACAATCTATGGTTTAAAGACTCAACTCTGCCACTGATTGAAATAATGGTAGTAATATATATGGGGGGTGCCGGGGTGGGAACTGGAAGATTGCTAATTACACGTAAATTACTTTTAAACATGGCATGGATACTGATAACATTAACGTGCCACATGCAAGTCAAAACGTTGACTCACGGACGGTTTAAAAAATACCAACCCTAGCTTACTTCTCCTGCCTTTTATGATGCCCAGCCCATTTTTGCTCTTTGGCATATACCAGGAGTTAATGGTATAGTCCTTCATCACAGCGCTGCGGAGATGGGTCTGGCAATGCGAGACTAATGGTAGGCTATAGTAGTATAGTTGGGGGGTTTAATTAGTTGAATTGTTAAAAACGTAATCTTTCTTATTTTCATAATAGAGTGTAGGACTTCATTTTTATTTTATAACAGATAGGCTACTTATATCAATAGCAGCCTAGCTGGTTGACTTATTGAATAACGTTGGCATTGTTGTTACTCTAGCTATACATCCATGGAACAAACATGGCTACATGTGGTTGCAGTTTCATTAAAAAGTGGCATTATGAAATAAAATTTAACATGAAATGCGTAATCTGGAAAAAAAAATGTATTTCATAATATATTTTTTATTCATTTAATGTTGAAGATTTTGAAATAAAGCATGTACCGTAGAATATGTAATGTTATCTTCATCTCATGACTTGTTCACTCAAAAAAACACATTTGATACAATTCAATAAACATCTTAAACATTTGTCCTGTATCATAACCTTTAGTCTTCTGATTTAGCACAGTTTTGTGAAAAACGTTTGAGGTTTAAAATAAATGTTCTAACCATAAACCTCAGCTGATCAGTGTAATTTTGCCTGAAAATTAGAGAAAATATAAAAGGGTGACTTACCAAAATGACCTGGGCAAATAGGGTTAGGGTTAAAGTGCATGAAAAAAATGCAAGGGACAAGAAAAGTGTTGCTCTTTCAACCCATGTAAATTTAATGTGGAAAAAAAACGGACCTACAAACTTGAGTTCTGTAGTAATATTGCATAATCCCTATACAACTAGCCTACTGACACAACTAAATTAGTTACATTTTTGAGTGAAATCTGCCCACAAATTCTAATGAAATACAGCGTTAATATGTGACTGCCATGGGATCAGAACACCTGACTTCAACAGCAAGTCTTTCCATTTACTCAGAGGACACTGGGGATTGAGTGTGATCTCATTCACTTTAATTGGGGGACTGACTGATGATGGAAACTTTGGATCCATCTAAAAAGAGCATCAAGGCATTTGGTCAGGTGGTATTTGCTTTCAACAGCTATTATTGAGAACAGTTGGCCATCAACCCTGACAGTATCTGTGGATTAGCACTAGGCACAGACACATTGTTTCTGGAAAGAACAGTTGATTATTTTCCAGTGTAATGTTTTGAGGCCCTGAGCACCACAAACCAAATACATAGGTTAGATACAACTAGGACTATTTCTGATACTTCTGTGATTGTAAAGATAATGAAGAAAAATCAAAGCATCACACTCAGCACATGGTGTTTCAACAATTTATTCAACAACTTCATAGACATTTTCTTAAGTGTGCTGCTTTATTGGATGTTTGAAGTGCGGGAACCAAAGCTTTTTACATGCACATGGTCTCAGCACAGATACGGGCTATACGTTTTTACAATTCCACTTGTCATTTCTTTTTAAAAATCACACAGCAGCTGATGAAGCTTGCCAACAACCAGTTCAATGAATGATATACACAATAACCAATTTTCTGTTTTAATTAAAATATAAAGGGGAAAAAAAACCTACAAAGAAAATAAAGCTGTAAAAATCAGAAACAAATCCTACGAATGGTGCCGAGTGGATGAATCCATGAGTCCAAAGATCTGCACGTCACATTGCTCAGCTGCTTTGTATGTGTATGCACATTGGTTAGTTCTTAAATTAATTATTGTAAATACTATGAAAACAAAATGCAAGTCACACACTCAGCAAACAAGAAACATTCCTGTCTTCAACTGATCTGGAGTTCCCATTAGTGGAGGGGAGTGGACTTTAACAGGGGTGACAGGAGTAGAGAGGGCTGAGGGATTCACCTTGAACACCAGATCAAAGTCCTACCTTTAATGGCATTCACAGGGGCAACCATTTCTTTTGATACATCTTAAATATATTATACAACTTCTACCTTTCAGGTGCAGTGTAATAAGTCTTTGGCTGCCCCAGTGTGAGTTCTTCAGACAAAGATCAAAATAATCCTAGCACACAAACCAATAACATTAATCAACAATTCCAGGTGCCATGATCCAATGTTTATTTGACCCGTGTCTGAGGAACAACCAAGCCTTTACAGTCTGACCTACCTCCTTGTTTACTCTGCAACTCATACATTTTCTCCCCAAGTACAACGTGGGTCATGTGTGTGTGTATGGATGTGAGAGAGTATGAGGCTACTGGTGGGCACACTGTACCCCTGGCCCGTGGTGGCCACCTTCTTCGTCGGAGCTGTCGTTGTAGGCCTCTCTGCGGTTACCCGACGTCGAGCTCTGGCTGACGTCATAATCCTGCAGGTCCACCTCCTCCGTGTCTCCGGTGATGATGGGCGGCTCTGACCGTGAGGGCAGCATGTCCTCCAGCTCCTACACATAGAAAACATCATAATGCAGCTCAAACAGTTGGGAGGCCAAGAGCGCAGTGATGCAGAAGGAATTTAGCGGTTACTGAGAAACAATGCATCAGCTCCACTCAGAGTGCAACATTTCCAGGGAGAATAATAAGCGTTACCGTGTGAACATAAGTGCTCAATAAGTAGGGCTGGGTATCGTTTGTTTTTTTTACAATACTGGAGCTAAAGCAATACTTTTAAAAATGGTGTCTGTGCCTGAACCGATACTTAAAAAAGAAAAGTAAAATCGCACAGAATGACAGGTCAGCGACATTAAAGAAGGGCTTGTTTATTGCTAAGGGCATATAGTCAAAATTAAATGATTTATTATTAATGTAATAACATTAACTTATTCCAATGACAAAAATAACCACCAGATGGGAAAAGGGTATTTTACAATAACTTTGAATACCACTACCAGTTTCAAGTGAATGCACCGCCTGGGTTGTTTTTCCAATGGCATATTAGCATTGGGTTTCGGAACCAAACCCTATCAACATATCAATTATTTTATTAACTCTAAAATTATTGGTATAGATTTAGCTGCAGATTCTTACTTACATAAGGCTTCTCAGTGAAAACATGCACGTTTACTCGATTTAGTTGATTTACATTGTAGCACAATTACAAACTAACTAACTGAAA
Organism: Perca flavescens; assembly: GCF_004354835.1. Classification (NCBI taxonomy): domain Eukaryota; kingdom Metazoa; phylum Chordata; class Actinopteri; order Perciformes; family Percidae; genus Perca; species Perca flavescens. The sequence goes on from NC_041331.1 coordinate 1,775,304, forward strand.
TCAATATACACATATCTACAACACTGTTTAGAACATCTTTTTAAACTACATGTTCTTTGTCCATAAAAAATATTTCCCAAAACAAAGACATTCGCATTATGGCTTTAACTAACGATTGTTTTCGTTATCCTTTAATCTACAGACTATTTTTTCTCAATTAAATCCAATAATCATTTGGTCTAAAGGATTTTAGCGGTTTACTTTTACAGATTACTAAGTATTAAGTAAATAGAAAAGAGCAATAAAAAGGGAAGCACAGGAATGGTTTTTTTTCTAGCCATATTTTGTCCTTGCCTACATTAATTGTTTTTCAGCCAAGATGTTTGAACGAGCTAGCATCCACCAGGGAAAAGTCCACTTGTTAACATAATCTAGGCCAGACAGCTACTGTACTGAGATCAGATCAAAGAGAACTGGATTTATCCTGAGGCAGATTGTTGCAGCTGTAGCACTAGTAAACTGAAGCTGTTTAAAAAGCTTAAAACCCCAAACTTAGTGCATTGGTTATTTAAGATGAATTAAAAAGAACTAATTCTTAATCTGATCTGAATTCTTAATCAAAAACACATTGTCACTGTCATAATCAACACTGTTTGAGTATGAAGCATGCGTTAGTTTGGGCCAATAGCTGTTCTGAAATGTATTTTGTATCTTCACGGTAATAAACAAAAGAATACCATTAGATGATAATTAATAAAAAATAATTAAAAAGAGTAACATGTCATACCACAAGTTTCTCAGGGCTGATCCAGTTGTTGTCTGGGAACTGGACATCAAACTTGATAAACAGATCTCCCTTCTCAAAAGGGTTTCGGTACTGTGGCATGCCCTCTCCTCGCACCACCCTGACTGAGCCTGGAAAAGATGCACGTTAGAAAAACAAGGTTTATTCACAACTTACTTTTATAAAATGTCACACTTCCAAAGATGTGTAGTCCTACGTTTACAGGCATTCGAATGGACAATAGATAAGTCATAAGAAGAACGATGGTAAAAAGGAACGCATTTCACGGATAACCTTTGAGAGTCTTTGCACTGAGGATGTTGATGACCCCACCCTTCCCTTAGCAGCTACTGTTGATGTGTCCTTAAATCCAGCACCAAAGTCCAACATCATTGGAGCTGCTTAGTGCCTGCTACAAAAGGTGCCTCCTTGTTGTATTCAGCTCTCAGCTGGAACCCAGCGTGAGATCATTTTACTTGCAAACGTGTAATAAAAAAATCTGCACGGTCCAATTAAATATTAACACCCATCACACACATGCAGGAGGAATCCAGCCAGCCGTGACTTTTTTTGTATTGATGCACAGAGACAACATTCTTTGCACAAACTTTTAGGGAATACAGCACAAAAGCTAGACTGTAGTGTGCTCAGGTGTGAGGGCATGATAATGTAGCACGTTCCTTTGTCCTGTAACTAAGTTATCAGAGCTTTCACTTTATTTATATACAATGTGTACACTTAATTGGTGAATGAATGTATATATAAAAAAATTGAGAGAAGAGAAACAGATGAAAGTATTAAGGGTGTTAACCTGGTTCAATGACTTTGCCAGCAGGGTACTTCACAACTATCTGTCTTCCGTCTAAGTGTTTCAGCATAAACTGGAAGCCGCACAGCGCTTCCACCAGCCCAAGTTTGTGGTTCATGAACAGGTCATTGCCATCTCGCCGGAATGTCTGAAAATAAGAGAGAAAGAAGATGTTAAAAATATTGGTTGATGAAGTTTTTCACACCAACATCATGGGTCATTTGTCTTTTGTCAATGCCTAAAAAAATATCCTTAGGTTTGTCAGTTATCAGACAAAGGAATTAAATGACTCCATGATAATGCCCTTGACCCAAACCCACAGCATCTGCTGGTTACAAGCAGCACTGCAGGCACTGACAGCTGTGGCAGTGACACAAGCATGATCTGGAAAACTGATTACATGTGTGCAATTTACACAGAGGCTTCATGTTAGGGCTGATCTCTGCATTTTTAGGTTTAATGGTGATACACAATACTTTTATCCCCACGAAGTGGGCTAAATGCTTAGTTGTAAGTCAAAGCCACACGTGAGATGTCACAAGCACTTTTATTAAAACAGCCTAGGGCTGCAACAACGAATCGATAAAATTAGATTACTAAAAAAGTTGGCGACGAATTTAATTATCGATTCGTTGTGTCGCGCAACTATTACGCCACCTAGTCGCGGAGATAAAAAATTGAGTTGAGCGCAGAGAGGAGCAGCGCAGAGCGAAAGAAAAGAAAAAAGAGCAGAGCGGGGGTAGAGGAAATACGGAGAGAGACCGGAGAGACCCGTAACGTTGTTCTGAAACACTCGGCGGAGGCAGAGAAATCAGTACGACCCAAGTCATCCGAGGTGTGGGAGCATTTCACACTAAATCAATCAAAAACGTGTTAATTGCAAGATAAACAGAAGCGACACGGCATGGCACGGGCGCACCACGGTGATGAGTCAGCACCTAAAACGTAAACATGTTGGAGTCCTTGATGAGGAGGAAGGGAGTTCAACAGCAGGGTAAAGTCACTACACTATCCTCCTCCTGTTCCGGTCTGAAGGGAGGAACGTACCGTCCCTCCAGTAGCTCTTCTGGTGCTGCTGTTTACTCGTTATCCAGCTGACTAGCATGACAAGCTAGCGTTAGCTCGGTAATAACAGTAATAAAGCAGTGTGTGGTGTATAAATGAACTTAACTTGCACTTACTACAATGATGGTAATAATTTAATGTGTGTCTGTCTGTATCTGCTATTTGGGTTACTTACCTTTACACAGCTATTAACTAAAACAAGTATGTATGTATTGAGTTGATGTAAATTAATGCTTTTTTTTTATCCGATTCATCGAAAAAATAATCGACAGATTAATCGATTATTAAAATAATCGTTAGTTGCAGCCCTAAAACAGACCGTAATAATCACACATAAAATGCATTAACAGGGTTTTCTTTCCATTTGAAAATATACAGCTGCAAAACTGTAAAATGTAAATGAAAACTGATAAAAAATAAAGAGCCCACATTACTAGGGCTGGGCATCGTTCCAAATCTTTTGATCCGGTGCCAATTTCGATACCTCTGTTTCGATGCAGGTTCCTAAAGATACTTTTTTTCGATACCATGTTTTAAAATCCATTTCAACATCAACAAAAATACTTTAATTTTTTTTCGGTGCCATAAAAGTATCGCCTTTTGGTACCCAGCCCTACATATTACATAAAAACAGGCCCATCTCTGAGAATGATCCTTTCAGGTGTTGTCTTATCCCACATCTCGTAGGGGAATTTATCAATATAATTTAAGAAGTTGATATACCACCCAGTCCTACTTGACATCAGAGTTAGCTTTTTTAAGCCAGAACTCAAGCTCATCTTCTGTTACTGAATGCACAGAGAAGCCCATAAACATGCCATTTAACACAACTACTATTTATTTTTCATGGTTTCTACCTTATGGCATCCACATTACTTATCAATGTGTGTTGCTGTAGCCAGTTGTAGAAACAGATGTTGCTTCCGCATTCCACTAATGTATTCTGAAATAAATGATAGATGCCTCCTGAGAGAAAGAGCCTGGGGCATTACTACAGCTCTGCCTGCTGTTCCAGTTAAGCCTAAATCACTTTGCATTGTCAGAAGCAACCTGACCTGTTCAAGCCAGCATTCCCTGCTGAGAAAACCCAATTAAGACAGGGATGGGCAGCTAGCTGTGATGACTGAGTCAACCGCTTATCATTAAATCAACTTATACTTTCAAGTGCAATGTCATCACAGGGATTTGGCACCAATTTCCAGAAATCTACTTATGAGACTGCTGTGTCTCGCTGTTCCGTTTGTCTCATTATTTTACAGGATTGAGGTGTGGACATTTTGTAGACCGTGTAGTGTTTACCACAGGATTTCGTGAAACTGTGGCAGGTGGACCTTGGACTATCTACGAGGGTATCGGGGGCATGCTGTCTCTGGAGAATTTTCTTTAGAATACTTTAAAGTGCATGTTGAGAGCAAAATTAGGAGGCTAGATTTATGAAGAACTTTGTGCTCTTGTTAACAATTGTGCTCAAGCAAACAATCTATCCATAAACACATTGGTTGTATAGATATTAATGGTTACCGACCACACTCACATAGCATGGTAAACAAAAAGGTTAAACAAGTTTAACGCAGTACACAAATGGTCAAAACACAAAATTGACATGCATTCAGTCTTAGCCCGAAAAACTGCTGGTGTTAGCTAGGAACGTAGTTGAACTTACCAATCTTTACATCACCTCAGAGGTTTAGAAATGTAGCCATTTCACTGTACAAATGTGAGACTTTATTACGTGGGTTTAATTTGGAAAATTCTCCAAATGTAATGTAACTGCACATTGTGTCAATGACAAAAACATTTAATTGAATTAAAAATAGAAATGCTTGATTTTGTGACTGTTCATAGTCTGAGTTGAACTTGATTGAAATTAAAAAGGAACACGCCGACTTAGAGACTTTGTCTTATTCACCGTATCCCCCACCGTATCCCCCAGAGTTAGAGAAGTCCATACATACCCTTCTCATCTCCGTGCGTGTCCCAACTCTGACGCACCCACCGCTAGCCTAGCTTAGCACAGATACTGGAGGTAACCGGCTCCAACTAGCCTAGTGCTCCCAATAAGTGACAAAACTAAATGCCGATAGTCACATGTATCCTGGGCTGTATATATGTATTTTAACTATATATAAGCCGTACCTTATACTACCTCATCTGACAAATAAAAATGGATTGACCGATTGCAGCCAGGACGCATTGAGATCCAATAACTCAGAGCACATTCAGAGGTAGTCTGGGCCACATAAGTTTGTTTGAACGTGTACGCGCACACACAGTGTGTCACAAGTGGTCACTCAAGATGCATTTGGAGACACATTCTACTGCCAGGTATAAACACATACTTAAGAGAGGTGCACTTGTGATCGGATCACTCAGGACGGATTTTAAAACCAGGTTGAAACTCACTCAAGGACAGCCCGAGCGCTCATAAATGACATGCCTCTGAAGTATAGTGGGTGTGCTGGTTAGCAAGGCAGCCCCAGACAAAGGTGTTAGACAACTCAGTCAAAATGCATCGGTGACCATGCCCTCAGCTGTTCCTCATTCGACTACGGTGCTGTGTAGTGCAAGGTTGAAACTTACCTAAGTTTGTACAAGTTCTGACTACACAGCACTGTCTAGACAATCTGGTTCTTAGCATGAGAGGTTTGAAGCTCCTCCAGCAGGACCCGACTGCTCATTGAACTCTGTCACAGAAATTGTATTCAGTCTTTTTTTTGACCTGCACAAGGAAGATCTGATTTATAATGAAACTGGTTATTAGTTAGTTAGGTCTGGTTATGCAAGACCTATCTCCACAGTGCTGGAGTATCAGTATCCTTTAATTCTTTCCCTCCCATATGTATGTAATTTTTTTTTTAATACTGTTCTTTTTGATAACTATTCACAACCTGTCACACCAGTGTTTCCCCTACCAAAAAAAAAAAAAAAAAAATAAATAAATATATATATATATATATATATATATATATATATATATATATATATATATATATATATATATATATATATATATATATATAACCTAATTTATGTCCACTCATTTCAGCTCAGTGTGCGAGTCTTTACTGCGTTTTGCTATCATCAACGGTCATGCTATTTTCTCTCCTCTGATCTGTGTTTTACCCACACCCACAGTGCGCAGTGCAGAGAGAACATTCAAATACTCTACAGTCCGCTAACTTGTTGATCTGCTACCAATATAAGCTGCTCTCTTTCAACACGGTTAGGCTGAAAAAATGTGCATGCCAGATGAACTTCAACCATGGTGTGACTTAAACCAAGTAAGACCAAAAGGACAATGGGTAATGTTAAGCTGTAAGTCACTTAAAAAAAAAGGTCTGCTAACCCTAGGCTAATTTATGCAGTGCAGAATGCCATAAGCTAATAAAGGTTTTACACAACACTGACTTGGCAAATTTCAATGCTAGAAAAACTTTAACTGCCCTTTATAACTTTGTTTTATTAATCTAAGACAGTCTATTGTATTTTGTGTGTATGATGCAGCAGCAAAAACCATAAATGGATGTTTTCAGGCATATATTTTCAACTTCACAGGCACAGTGTAACCAAAGCTCACAAAACACTATAACCTTAAAAGAATCTATCAGTAGGACGTTGTGACAAGGTGAGGGTAGTTGGCTCACCTTTTTGTAGGCAGGAAATAATTAGTAACTGACAAAAAACTATAAGCAAAACAGTGACCTAAATAAATTATAAAAAAAGAATTCCCTCTATGGAAAAGAGTGCATATGGGAAATAGAGGACAGGAGTATGGCTACAGTATTAAAGGACTGGCCCCCTTACCTCATTCTCTTTTTCCTGCAGCACAAGGACTATATCCCCAGGCTCGACGCCAGGTGCCTGGTCAGCCTCTCCCCCAAAGGTAATTTTCTGGCCGTGCTTCATGCCTTTGTCAACATGTACCTCCAGAATCTTAACCTCTTTCACGACTTTCTTGCCCTCGCATTTTTTACAGCGGTCTTTCTCACTGACAACTTCACCTGGAGTGGGTTAAAAGGAGACAGGGTAAGGGATATGTACAGGCCAGGCTACAATGATACACAGATGAAATGCATGGTCACAGATGGTTTGGATCACTGTGCCCCTTACCTTCTCCTTTACAATCAGTACACAAAGACTGCATCTGTTGGACCATTCCTGGGGCCAGCTGTCTGATCATGATGCGCATGCCACTCCCCCTACATGTTGTACATTTTTGTACAGCGCCCGTTTTACCCCCCTTCCTGCAAACATACACACCCAGAGATGGATTGGTTGTTAGAAACGTAAAAAACGTCAACACTGCAGTAGACTAAATAATCAAGGAGATATTAATATGCACTATAGCACCATGTTGGTTGTACAACTTACCCATTACACGTGCTACACAGTACATTCTTGCTAAGTTGCAGTTTAGTCGTTTTCCCATTGTAAACGTCCTCCAGTGACACCCTGTAGAAAAAGAGTGATGTTAAGATACCGTTTAGTTCTACAAGACAGAAGATTTGGGAGTATAACAATGGATTGTACTGAAGAACATGTACTTTAACCAATTCCAACACAAACAAATTTTTCCACATAATAAAGTACAAACATGTTACTCAAGTAGCCTATATGTGAGTGTACAAGCTTGGTCTTACTTGAGTGGATGGACCATGTCCTCTCCTCTCCTCCGCCCCCCGTTCCTGGAGCGACTCCCCTGACCACCCATGAATCCAAAAAGTCCACCGCCAAAGATGTGGGAGAAGATATCATCCATCCCCGGGCCACCCCCACCTCCTTCCCGCAAGCCTTGTTCTCCATAGCGGTCGTAAAGTTCCTTCTTTTCAGGGTTGGTCAGCACCTCATAGGCAAAACTGATTTCTTTGAACTATATTTTCACAGGATAGACAATACAAAAAATGTAATTTCAACAACTGTCCCAAGTGTCTTCTGACAGCAAATTAACCACAGCTCAGGACCTAGTAAGATTTCCATTAATCTTTCACTTCAGCACTGGTGGTAACAAAAGTGTTGTCATTTCCAGGCAAAGCATGAGTCAGCTTGCAATGTCCTTAGATAAGGGTCATTCCACACCTAATCACAAGCCCCGTCACTCAACATAGAATATAACCCTTCAGCACAAGTTCAATTTTTACATATTACACCACCTAATTTGAACAAGACATTTCATAAATGTTTTAAAGTGTTAAGCATTTAGACAGAATTTCACAATCACTGTAGTATTACATTTGCAAATTAAAAATATAAAAGGCAATTCAACAGGATGCTAAATACTACAATCAAAAACATTACTGCAGATTGGAATCAGCCCCTCTCTGACATTACCTCAACACAAATTAAACACGAGTTATGTTGACATCTCATTGACACCTGAAAGGATGTGCTGATGAGCCACTTTATTTGCTTAAAAGTAAGTGTTCTCCCTGTTACAAATACTGCTTCCAGGCTTAATTATTTTAAGTTTAAGTTAAGTCTATTGCTAAGAATGTAATCCCCTGCTGAGTAAATGGCACTCTGCCATAGGGGGAATGATAGAAGAGAGGCCATTCGTTCTTAAATGTTTTCTCTGATTTTCCAAAAAATATTTTAAACTAATGACTGATGAACAAATATTGTGTAGAGCAGTGGGAGGTCTGTGATGATAGGGGCTAATGTTCAAAAACAAATTAAACAGTGACAGAACCTTATACCAATGCTTTAGCCTAAATGGAAAGGAAAAGTAAAACTAAAATGTAAAGTTATTTTAATCCACTGCCAGAACTACAGAGAATATCCACTGTAACAATACAAAACTCGATTTTGTAAATGACCACCTGGCCACCCCACTATAACACCAAATAGAGATTTATTTATTATTTTATTAACCATACTGGACATGGATGACTATCTACAACACCTTGAAAACGGCTTAAAGCTCAAGACAAGCATTAGGGAGGGATACAACTTGGATTCACACCCTCAGTTAAACACCCTCTTTAAACCCTTTTAGGGGCAACATGATCATACATACAGCTCCAATCAACATATTCTACTCATACGTATTCTTGTTGTATCCCCCATTTAATTTACATCACACCTATGATAACTAACTTCAGTCCTAATATATATCAGAGGGGTTCTGTCCCAAATGTCTTACCTTGTCACCAGCATTTGGGTTCTTGTCAGGGTGGTATTCTTTTGCCAGTTTTCTGTAAGACTAAAAGAAAACAAAAGAGGGAGCCTTATAAGCTAATATCCTCATTGTAGACACGCATGGTTTACTGGAATCACACACCTGCATGACTCAAACTCATATGAACGTAAATCTACGCAATCACACGTGCCTCCGTGACAAACCAGATGTTCCAGCAGCAGCACACTAACGTGAAGTTACCTGTAACGTTAATGAATCATTTAAGATTTATGCTCAATGGTTTACTGAGCAATGGGCTACCTACCTTAAATTACGGCAGTTACTTAGTAACGATACTTTGAACTATAGTATACCAGTAACGTTATTACCATTTTGTCAACAATGGCAGTTCAAAATGTCTGACAACCTAGCTAGCTAGCTAATCACTAAGTTAACGTTAGCGCGTGCTAATTAGCTAGCTATAGCACATCTTGCTAACACTAACCACAGATAGCGTCGCGATCTCGATATGACAAGCGCTTGTTGGTCTTCTCGTCTAACGTTAATAGAGTTCACTAAAAGCCCACGAATAAATGCTAAGCCAAATAATGGACCCCAACGTAAAACCTTAAAGTTATGTCGCTAGCTAACAGGGTTAGCTCACGAGAAGATGGTTGAAATGACACGCAATGTGTCACGTTACTTTACTTTATCTATATGTTGTAAACTGGCCGGAGGTGATAAAAACACATCAGGGCCCACTGCAAGTGACAGTGACAGTAAAATATTAGCTACCCTTCATGTATACACGTTAACAGTAACGCGCATCCACAGATCAAAACTCAATTCGATTTCTTCTTGTGATCATTGTGCCACACTCTCTAAACAACACACGCTGTTAGTGGTTTCCAGCCTTTGGAAAACAAACATATAGCTAACGTTTATGTTACCGCTTATTACCAGAACCTTCGACAGGCTCAACGTTAGCTAGCTAAAGTTAACCTTACATGACAAACACAGCTAACGTGGTGTCAATCGCTTGACTTGTAACGTCATAAGAGAAGGTTACTCAACCTCGCTTTTGGTTAATGTTATCGTTACCCACGTCACCTGTCCTACTTAAGACAATATAAACTCACCATTGGCAATATCTTAAATTAAGAAAATCACCCAATTTCACATAAACATCACATGAACAGCCAGGCCAGTAAGCTTGTTAACAGGCTAGCCCAGCCCCACGGCTAACTAGCTAGCTGCGCATAGCAACGCATTTCCTTATTGTAACGTTAGCAGTATTCACATTTTCAAACTCGAAGCAGAAACATAATGTAATTTCGTAGTCTATTCAGCCTTTCTTGTGTAATTACCTTCTTCAGCTCGTTTTCAGTTGCGGATGGAGACACTCCGAGGATGTCGTATAGTTTTGTATCTACAACAGTCGCCATGGTGTTGCTTCTGCGGGAGGTGGATGATGAGCTGGGTGGACAAAGAGAAAGAAGCCGGTGAAAACAGTTGTGCTCGCCTCGTGTCTCGGCTTCCGGGAAGTGACTGTCCGACGCTAGAGGGCAAAGTTGTCCATGTTGGTAACTAGCTAATTATGTCCTGATATCCAAAAGTAAATAAAATGCTATCAAAACAGTGACAATAGCTATCCTGTTTTTGAGCGGGGGAATATTTATTGTCAAGAGGTTACATGAGAGCCAGATATGACATACATTAATACAGTTATACTAGGTAACATACATAGGCCTACATCAGGGCTATTCATTTGGCGGCCCGCGGGCCACATGTGGCCCAGAAGCAACCTCAGAGTGGCCCAGCCCGTGGTCCAGCAATAGACAGTATAAAAGGGAAAATAGGGTCCCGCCAGCGATATTTTTTTTCCCCCACTATACCCCCATTTTTTGACGGCCTACTGCCGTTAGAAGGACACACAACTGGCGATATAGTCTTTGGGAAAATATCTGCTTTTTTTAAAGACAATGGTCTGGATATGAAGCGTGTGTGCATGCTTGTGACAGATGGGGCTCCATCCATGACAGGGAAAGTGAATGGTTTGGCAGCACGTTGGTCCGCTGTAGCACCTCAGTTGATCTCCTTACACTGCATTGTGCATCAGGCGGTGTTGTGCGCAAAACTAAGCGGGGTGCTCAAAACGGCAATGTACAGCGTGATGGCTACAATTAATTCTATTTGCTCCACATCAAGCCTCCAACACCGCTTATTCCGCATGCTGCTGTCAGAAATGTCTGCTGAGCACCAAGACCTGCTTTTGCATAATGACGTGAGGTGGCTGTCCAAAGGCAAAGCACTGGAGCGTTTCTGTGGTCTCAGAGAGGAGATCAGTTTCTTTTCTTTTGTAAGTGGAAAAAGTAGGAGCTACCTCAGATTCTGTTCAGTTAGCTCTTTTATTGTTTTCTATGCAGCTTTTGCTGTGCAAACTGACCAAAGTTAAAAGAGAAACAATGAATAAACCTTGCATGTTTTTCAATAAATGTGTTTGTGTTGGTTTTAAAATGTGTCATTACGAGCTGCTTCGCCGCTGAAATGACTGGCCCAACTAACCTTCTCGGTTAGAAAATCTGGCCCAACAGAATTTGTAATTGAATAGCCCTGGCCTACATGTATCATGGATGCAAACACCTACTTATCAAGTGTGTTCAACAACCCATAGACTGTTATGGCCAAGCATTAGCTAATTGATTTATAGATCAGTTCATTTGAATGTGTGGTCTGCTCTAATGCAATACAAGATCATGTAGTAGGAGTTAATCTAACCCTCCTAACACCAACACCCGCGGCGGGTTTTAAAAAGCATGTTTTATTTGAAAGTTTGCCAAAGAAAAACAACTTACCATAGAAAGAAGCTTATTGTTGGTCAGATTTCCACACATCCGACCGTCCATGAATGCATCTCAGGAAAAATTTAAACTTAAAACAAAAAACCCAATAAATTGATTAAAAACTTGCATAGAACTAATTAATAATTCAGAAATTTGCAAAAGAATCAACCATTTGTATGATTAAGCTGTAGCCAATCGGTGACTAAAACTGCAAAACACAGCACCAAACCACAGCACAGCCTAGTGGTAAACAGGGGTGGAAGATGTATTCAGATTCTTTATTAATACAATACTAGCTAGTACAACTCTGTTGTAAAACTCTGTTAACTTCATTGAAAATGTTAGGCCTACTTAAGTAAAAGTATGTAAGTGTCATTGGGAAAATGTAGCCTACTATTAAAAGTAGAAGTACTCAGTGCAAAACTAGTAACTAAAGCTACAAGATTAATGTTGTGGATTAAAAAGTATAACATTTCTCTCTGAAATTTAGTGTAGTATAGGTAGAAAGTGGCATGAAAAGAAAAGACTAACAAAGTATCTCAACATTTGTCAGTACTTCAGCAAATGTACTGTACTTAGTTACATTCATATTCTTTTGTTTTGCACTGCTTCCTTGTAACAACTGGTGGTTCTGGCAGTTTATATTGTTTTTATACTCTTCCAGTTTGTTCTTTTCATCATAATTTCATATATTGATTTTCTTTCTGTTGAGTGAATCCCCCTTAATCATGTGCGTATCCCTTTTTTGTCCCCGTTTCAGTTGCTGAGAGCCGAAGGTAGCGGTGGTGGTATCCCCTTCCTGTGTGCTGTGCTGTCCGTTTTCTTTGCAGTGTTCACTATTGTTTGTGTTTGTGTGTGTGTGTGTGTGTGTGTGTGCGCGTGTGTGTGTGTGTGTGTGTTCACGGGTGACTCTCCCTGGGATCCCTCACTACCCTTGTGACCCCCTTTTCCTCCACTGGTAAACCTGAGCAGCAACCCCCTTTCCCCTCCCTGAGGTATGAATGTGTTTTAAAATTATCGAAACAAAATGTATTGTTCTTTTTAAATTGAACCTTGTCTCTGGCTAAATTGGATACGTACCTGTGTCCTTAATTGTATCGATAACATTGCAATTAGGAGGTAAAATCATTCCCTGGGTGAAATTCCCAGGGTGGCATTGTCTGTGTTTTTAGGTCAGATTCCACCTAGACCACAATCTCCTCTGTTCCGTTCACTGTTGTGCTGCCACATTAACATAACACTAGTTCTAACAGGTGTTAGTAGTTGAGTATGTAGGCTATACACTCAATGTCATGATGCTCAAGTTAGTTATTTTAATATTAAGTGATTTCTGAAACTTCAAGCAGTCAAATCTGCTGCTCAGTAACATCTCTAATCCCAGCATAATCTATTGGTTACCATCATACATCTAGACTGCCTTAAGGCTCCTGGGACTACATGCCTCAATGTGTCACAGAGGACCACATCACCCGAGCCTGATGCATGCAGCCATGAGTATCTTAAGGTCACATATTTTAAAAGGGTGCCTTGAGCATTAGACAGGACAAATGCATCATGGTGGCAAAGGAAAGGGTGAATGGAATATGTGCTTGTAATTGAGTGAGCGAGTGAGTGACAGGCAAAACATTTTGCAAAGATTCAAGAGGATCTGCACTATCTTTATGCATTTTGTTCAATAATCTTTGAAGCGCAACTGATCATATTGGAATTAATCAGTTTTCAATCCTGTACATTAAACCCAAAATAACATCTCAAGTTTCACTTATTCAGCAAATGAATCATGCTTAAAGCATCTTTGCATGTAAATATCTGTCTCGGCAAAGCCGAACCCTTGCATAGGCTGTTTCTTTTCTATCTGCGTGTCACAATGTGTGTCTTACCTTGTTGTGACATCTCCATCCTGTGGGTGTTGCCATTTTCATCTTTCTTGGTTATATTGAACAGAAAAGCTCACACAGGGAGGCGAGTAAGCTATCATTTAATTCAACAGAATGAAATTATACAACCAGTGGTTAAAATCATAAATGAGTCTCATATAGGCTACATGTCTGTCTTTTTAGGGAAACAGGTTGTGCTTGTTTTACACACTTCATAGTTCATGGGGCAATTGAGAAATTACATTTTCTCCTAGTAAAGTTGGGATGGTTGCTATTTTGATTGAGTCCAGGTCTCACAACCAAACATTTCATATTCCATAAACGCTCACTTATAGCCTGAATGCTCATATAGTATAAAGCTCACCAGCAGAAATAGACTTTTTTTCTCTTTTTTACCAAAATAAGACCGTCTCTTCATGTGCTCTTCCTGAGGAGAGACTGAATGGAGCGTGCCTTCTGTGTATGTGTGAGGTAAATTACAGAATTATTATAGCAATATCACATCATAAACATTATCATCATCCTCCTTATCATCAACACCATGTCCATAAGTTATCTCCAAAAAAAATCACCCGAGCAACATTTGAAAAAGATTAAAGATTTAAAAGCCAAGCATCATCATGAGGCTGGATATATACTGGTTTTAACAGTACAGTACACTGACAAAAATAAAGACTTAAATTATTAGAAGATGCACTATATATTATATATCTGTGCATGGCAGGGGAATAAATGTAGAAACTCAGTCCAGGACGTCTCTTCATCTTTTTCTCTCTCCTTGTTTCTGAGTGGTTACCTGGTCTTTTAGGCTACCAAACAGAGAGCAGTCTGGGTCTGCATGCGAAATATGTGTCTTATGAAAAGGAGAGATTAAATGAGTAGGCCTGTGAGACTTGATGAGAGACAAGAGGTCTCTCTTCACCCTACATCCTTCAGTATCCTGAAGAATAGAACCAACAGCACAGGGTTTTTTTTAAACTCTTTTTGATCCTTGATTTTTGTCTGCCAATTTCCCAAACCTTCAGAGAAGACCTTGTGATGAGAAGATCCGACCTTAAGTGTGCAATACTTTTAATACTGCTTTGAAAGTAAAGGCGGAAGAGGAGTGATCAATACAAGATTATTGGGTCTCTCCTGTCTTCTCTTCCTCTGTTTCTTCTTTCCATGAGTGAAATGCGAGCTCTTTCTGCATTCCCTTTCTCCTTTTCTTTCTCCGTTCACCATCTAAAAGTCCATGGACATGGAGCGCTGTTGGGGGTCAACTATGGTGGTACTGTTACGAGCGCTGTTGCCACGGACACTGAGGGTTCCGCAGGGTCCTGACATCCCACCAATACCTCCAGCGATGCCACTAGGCCCCGCCATGCCCACTCCTCCCGCCATACCCATTCCCCCAGCCATCGCCATTCCTCCTGTTATCCCCACCGCTCCTCCAATCCCCCCTCCTGCAATCCCTGATGCTACTCCTACTCCTCCCATTGCTCCGCCTGTGGCTCCTCCTCCCACCCCTGCTCCACCACGCCCATAGATCTCACATGGGATCTCCTCTGTGACCAAGTCCTCGATGACCTTCTGGTCGCAGTCGTGAGTCTGTGAGTGCTGCTTGTAGCCATAGCAGCTCTTCTTGTAGCTGGCCGTGGAGTTGAACGTCTTCATGGGTGGTGGTTTGGAGAAGTCGTTGTGGTAGGACAGCTCCAAGGAGCTCAGGGTGGTGCGGCTGTGCTTCATGCTGCCGCCTCCAGTAGCTACAGAGGCCTGCGAGCCGCAGTGGTGCTCGTGGACACAGCGGGACATGGTGGAGGAGCGCCGCAGCTTGTGGAAGCTGTCCAGCTCCTCAGACAGGTCAGCTAAATCTGACGATATCTCCTTGTCACGTAGGGAGAAGAGCTCGTAGTGGGGCGGGTCGAAGACCTCCTGGAAGCCTGCCTTGTTGAAAACGCCAGGCCGGCGAGCTACAACCTTGAAAAGAAGATCGATTCAGACAGTTCAATTTTAGTGATAAGCAGGCCACTAGTTTTCACACTGATATGAGTATATTTGAGTCGTTTTTGTCTGTACCTTTTCTTACTGGTTATAAGTGGGTGGGGCTCAACTGGGAAAAGGGATGTCACATACTTCTGTGCACCAATCAATTGCGCAACATTTGAATTTAGAATCTGATAAGAGATTGCTGCTTATGTTGCCAGACCACTATCACAACACTGGGAAAGCCTTTATGGGACGCTTCACACTACCTTTACCTAAAACTAATGCCATAAAGAAAACTGTAATGTATAGGGCACTGTCAAACTGCATTTAACACAAATTACAAGTGAGATCACTTTTAAAAAGGAAGTAAAATTAGCAATTAGTCAAATAAAAATAATCTCAAACTGCATATGATAGTGGGGATGTGAATGTGGATTAATGTTGTGTTTACCAAAGTACGAACGTGTCCATTGGTTACTTGTGTCAAACGTTTGTTGAGAAGGAAATGTGAATGTATCAGTAGAAATATATATATATATATATATATATATATATATATATATATATATATATATATATATATATATGAGTATTGATAATGTGGAAATATTAATTATATAGTAATTGTTTATTGTATTGATAATATGGAAGTATGAATGTAACGTTGATTGTCTTGTTTTGTTTTATCTTTTGTGTGGACCCCAGGAAGAATAATTGTTACTTTGGTAACAACTAATGGGGATCCTAAATAAAAAATAAAAAAAAAGATGTTAAATCCTTGGGTGGATTTAGTCTTTCTTGTCTGTCCCCAGAGCTACCAGAATCCCACCAGCACTTTCAATTATGTGTCTCTTCTTTCCCCCTGAACAAAAGGTCAACCACAAAGGATCACTTACCTTTTTCCTTGGCTGCTTCATCTGGACCAGGACAGAGATGATGAGAAGAACCAGAACTATGCCTGATGAGACACCAATGACGGTGCCATGGGTTTTAGTGATCTGATGAAAAAGCCCCTTAGATCGCTTCTCTGGAGTGGGAAGGTGTGAGGAGAAGAGAGGAAAGAAAAAGAAAAATGAAGAAAGTAAAAAACACGTACAAAAAAATAATAGAATGCCAGCCCTGAAAACCTGCAAAAATAAATCCTATTATAACCATAACAACCTCAATTGGAAAAAGTTGGCAGAAAGAAGACAATCACCTTTGCAGTGGTTTTCATCCCATGGGTACACGCAGTTCTGAACTCCATTGCACACCAGGGAGTTGTTAATACACATGTTGCTGTGGCAGAAGAATGTATTGGCTGAACAGGGGGCTGCGGGCAAAAGACAACACACAGAGATTATGCAATTTATAAACCAACAGGAAAACAGCTGTCTAACAGTGCTGAGTAAAAGATGACTACACAGCAAAAAGGACTGGAAGCTATTTTGACGATAACAACAATAAAATAATAACAACAAAAACAACAAATAAAATATTGATAATTTGGCCGTAGAAATCTGTAGAGACATGTACTGAAAACACATAATGTTCTATTATTTCTTTCTACACTAGAGGTCAAGACATTCCACACAAGGCCATACATCATCGTTTCTGCAGGCACAACATCATGGGGTGATGGGGGAGGAGACGGCAGCTTCACTGAACTGCAGCCTTCGTGTCAAGGGAGTTTGAGAAGCAGGGGAGGGAGGGGAGAGGAGTTGGAAAACTAGGAGTAGGCAGAGAGGAGAAATATGGAAAAGATGAAAAGAAACGCAGGGATTGAGGTGCTGGTGGAAATGACTTTATGCAGTGTAAATGGTCAGGAAAAAGGCGTGAGACATCCCACATTAAAGCAACCGTTGGCGTATCAAGGCTGTGATGGCAGAGACAGACAAGACAGGTAATTGATGCTGGCTGCTGGACTCAGGAGACTGATACACTGCCAGTCAGAAGGAAGAGCTGCAAGGCTCAGGAAAGATGCCCGGGTTTTGGTATAGGCGATCTGGGGCTACAGTAAAAACTAAGGGGAACCTGGTTCTTATGTGTGAAGTGGGGCTAGAGATGGGAGAAGTGGAAATTGGTTGAAAAGCAGTAATATCATATTTTTCTTATGTATCACATAGATTCATTGTTTATTTCATCTGGCCTGAGGAACTGTGTAGCAGGCACACAGTGTACCATTGATCACCACTGTGTTGTGGTCGAGAGATCTTTTTCTGCTCCGATATATAGAAAGACAAACAAGAATCAAACACAGACCTCCCATATCACAGGTGAAAATGTATCTGAACTATCAACTGAGCCGTCGGCCATCTTAATTAGTTTTAAAAGAATCTTAATTTACCTTGAACACAAAGCAAATTATTTTTGAGATGATACTCGAGAGACAGGTTTGATGTCTATTTTAGGCCCAACCCTTTGTTAGGTCTAACTCACAAAAAAATGTCCAAGACAAAAGACAAAATCTTTCTGAAAGCATCCCCTGATTAACCAAAGATCAAATTTAAACTGATGTAATCTGTAGTGTCACATTTTCACAATGTGTGACTATGTTAGCTGCATTTTGTGATTAAATGAAATTACAATGTTTCTATTTTGAGGTGTTGACAAGAACAACAAAATGCTGATTTGAGCTATACAACTAAAGAAAGAAAGAAAGAAAGAAAGAACAATTTTCTATTGAGTCAAGCCAATATTATTTATAAAGCTCAAATTCCTAAATCACAAATTTCACAAACTCCTCCCAAAAAACCTTTAACCGGGAAAGAAATACATCTCAGAGAGAGCAACAGAAGCAGGATCGCTCTTCCAGGACCAGCAGACATGCAGTTGATGTTGTATGTACGGAGTAGATCATTATTAGATTATAACATGAAAACATCAGCATGACATCAGAATGACAATGTTAGATAGATAGATAGATAGCAAACATACATGAATAACATAGATCCAGGAGATGATGCCAAAACAGGCAGGAACTGAGCCACACAACCTCCTCTCTACCACCTCTCCTTATTTTTCTTCATCAGTGAGACAGGATCATGGCCAGAGAAAGCCTGGACGTAATGTCCTGTCAAATCTGTCTCTTGTGGATTGTTCACTCCTCCAAACTGTCCCAGTCACTTTGATAAAAAATGTCCACCTCTCTAGCTGCAGCTGTGGACACACTTCCTGAGTCTTTATCACAGCTGAAACAGACTGTGGTCCGCTCCAGCAGCCTTACCCACTGCTCCGAGGTCCACTGTGATGAGGGCTCAGAGCCTCCACTTGCCTTTCCCTGCGTGACTCCTCTGCCTCAGGGTTAAATCATTTTGACAAAGGGACATGTATAAATGTGTGTAAGGGTCTGTACGGTATAAAATAACGCTTGTGTTGGAGTGTCCACCCCATCTATCTCCCAGTAAGCCTGTAGATGGGGTCGCTCACCGCGACCACTTCCAAATCCATTATGCATGTGCCGCCTTCAATGTAACCACTCACAGGGTGTCATCAGCGCTTCACACTCTTACCCCCATCCAACCTCCATACACCCAAACATACACACAAGCACACAACTCATGTCTGAATGTATGTGTGGGCGTGGGTGTGAGCATAAGTGTGCATTGAGTTAAGTCTTAATATGCATGGTTTACATGTCAGAGCGGGTTCTGTCTAAAGATTATAGGGCATTAAGGATGATGGAGTGCAAAACTCATCATGTTCTCTGGGTGACAAAGATTAATGGTTCTCTATGACCTCCAAGTAAACTTTGAGCCAGTCGCTGACTCTGACCAAATAAAGTTTGGGAGTTATTCAAGAGACTTCAGACTTCTTTGAGATGAACTGTGTGATCAGAATTAATGAGGATCCAAATGGTCTTAAGGACTCTCAGAGTAAAAGAAAAACACCCTTGCTGAATTTAAAAAGCCATTAAGTCCTGACTGCAATGGTTATGGGTTTGCTGATGAAAACAACATTAGTAATCACCCAGGGTTTGGAAAGTGTGCAGGAGAATGTGGCAATTAATATCTCAGTCTATTCAGGCATTTAATGAAAATATTATGGTGTGCTAACAGAAAAAGGCATGGCAATTCCTGATACTTAATGTGCAACCTTTAACATAGCATCTGTTTGAAAGTTCCTTGTCCTTCAAAAACAATGAAGCTTAAGGTATAATTACTTCTAGTAGATCCATTAACCATACTCAGCTATTCTTTTCACCAAAATAGATAAATTCCTATTTTCCTGTTGTAAGTGGCCTGTAATAAGCACAGTATCATGCTGTGACATGCATATAAAAAAAATATTTGATGTTTTCAGTTATTTAAAAATGCTGGAGTAAATAATTGGTTTTCTCATATCTTTGCTCTAAACATGGCACAGTGTAATTAGCTTTCTACGCTGAAATGACACTTGACACACACTTTATCTGTTAGTGACTACTGATGTAGACAGAATGCAGGACCTCATATATATTGTGTGTGTGTGTGTGTGTGTGTGTGTGTGTGTGTGTGTGTGTGTGTGTGTGTGTGTGTGTATAAAGTTGTGGCTGTTACAGTAAAGTAATGACATATGCATGGTGCTTTTAGTCCATTACAGAGAGTTAAACAGTCATAAGGGGCAAGGGAAACTGAAATGGAGCCTGAGGCCTGTACTACAAAGCAAGATTTGGCGTTAACGAGGTAACTTCAGGTTCAACCCAGGGTTTTGTGTATCACGACGGTGGATCACTTGTTACCGGGTTAAATCACCGTGGTAACTCATGCTGAACACCTAACCTGGTGGGGAGCAGGTTATGTTGGAGATTAGAGATCAGCCGATGTAAAAGCACCGCCTACTGACCAATCAATACTCGATTGATAACGGTGTCACCGTTCTTAGAAGATCTGCTGGAGCTGGAGAGAGAGAGAGAGAGAGAGAGAGAGAGAGAGAGAGAGAGAGAGAGAGAGAGAGAGGGGGGAGAGAGAGAGAGAGAGAGAGGGGGAGAGAGAGAGAGAGGGGAGAGAGAGAGAGAGAGAGAGAGAGAGAGGGGGAGAGAGAGAGAGAGAGAGGGGGAGAAAGAGAGAGAGAGGGGGAGAGAGAGAGAGAGAGAGAGAGAGAGAGAGAGAGAGAGGTGCTCATAAAAGTTCAAACATTTAGAGAGCAATAACCCCATTAACATTCCCTGATGGATATCTTTATGAAAGATATTTTCAGCGGAGGTAATTACCTATTTGTCGGCTTCTTGAGCCGTGTGTTGCCAATGCGACACATCGGTGTGAATTATGTTTTTGTTATTTTTATTTTCTCTCACAATCGCTTACCACTGCCAGCGTTGCACCTGAAATAATAGGCTAAAGCAACGACAGTTTATGGAAAGCACAAGTGTAATTGGTCAGATCTTGTGCCTGACTGATGGGGAAGTAATATTGATAAGTGTTGTGATTTACGCATTAAAACAGCGTTGGCTATTTTTGCCAGCTTTCCTTCCTGTTTTAGGAAACAGTGACTGTATTTCGTTTTGCCTGTAAAACCATGTCTGTGTTCTTTTATATTTATGTAGAATTATAGTTTGAGATGGGAAACTCTGAGTTTTCAGTTCCAGAACAGCTGATTTGAGTTGGTTCAATCAACTCAGAGTAGGTTGACTCAGAGCTAAGCACGTGCACCACCACAATAAAAAGGCAGCATGAATAGAGCCATGATGCTACAATTCACCATGGTAACAACCACAAACAAACTGGTCGGCGGATATACTCATGCGCACATACAGCGAGTTTGAACCATAGACTGTTATGAACATGTATTTTGTTAAAAAAAGCAACATAGCAGCTGCTGCAAAAGAGAGAGAATTGGTGTGGGAGAAAATTGCTGCTCGAGTCTGAACATTGACAGTGTATTCATTTCATTTTTAATCACAGGTGACCTATAATATTACTGGTGAAAACTGGAATGGTATTACACCTATAATTTCATTTAGGTGCAATCCTGCGGGCAAAAAAGTAAGCTGATCATTAACAGAAATATAATTTATAATCATTTAATTATTTTTAATGTCTCTCACTGGTTTGTGTCCATGGAACACTACAAAAAACGTTTAAAAATAACGTTTCAGAGCACACTTTTCTGACGGCTCTGCATACAGTGGCTTTACTAATATGATCCGCATCACCAATGTTGTAAAGAAAACTGCCGTTTGCAAAAAACATAATGCGACACAAAGAATCTGCTTGGATGTTAAAGCCTGTCCACGATGGTTGATGTTAGTAATATGAGGACGGATATATCTGATGGACTGTGAAGAAAATACCTCTCAAATCGGTCATCTGGAAATGAAAATACATCTAGTTGGACTTAATATCTAACCTGACTCCGCCAGATGGATTGCTTTGCATTTGCTCGGCATATCCATCTGGGAACTTTCCGTTGGAGAACTTTTGGGAAGGGGCGGAATACTGGTTATTTGATTGGATGAACCATCTGTCTATCACCTATGTTGGTGATAGATGGGCCAAATCAACCAATCAGATCCACGAAGCGTATGAAAATACAACCACAAGCCCGCCCCTGCTGTTGCAGGCAAAGCATAGCTCGTAAGCTCAGCATGCAAGCAACATGTCGGTCAAGGATATTTGCCGTTTGTGTAACGAGAATTTAGGAATAAAAGACACCATTTCAGGTTCCCGGACCATATTCCAATAGAAGGATCCAAGAGAAAAAAAGCATTAGCGAGCGGCTAACAGAATTAGGGCTACCGCTGGCTGATAATACTGGTTAGCTGATTGGATAAACCATCGGTCTATCACCACCTAACCCACCTCAAAACCAACGCTGATTGGCCCGGTCGTTTGGCTAACGGCTCCAAATTTTCTTTGCCTCAAGATGCCAGACTGATCTGCGAGTGGAAAACTGGAGCTCGCCAGATCAGGACGGTCTCACGAGGCTACTTAATATCATCTCCCGACTAAAACTCTCTGTGAAGTACTAATACAGCTTTTTCATCAACGGGATCGTTGACAAAAGGACATGCAGAAATGCAAAAGGCTGAGGCATGTTGTCAAGACGACTGGTACTCACGGTCAACAAATGAGGTGAAGAGCATGCGGAATCGGCTGAGTCGGCTCTTCTCATCAGCCCACATTCGCACAACTCCCACACCGGTATCCAGCATCACATCATTGGCAACGGTGCTACAGAATTTGGCCTTGAGGTTCTCGATGGCACTGCTGCCATCGTACACGGCCACAAAGTTCTTCTTGCACTCATTTGAGTGTTCCATCTGGTACTCCATGAAGCGCAGGTAGATCTGCAGATAGACAAAAGATTAAGTCAATCACAGCCAAACAATGTGGAGGCAAATGAACAGCAGAACTCCACAGCAATTCATTAGCTCCACCCTACAGCTGTCTAAACATAATCACCAACTGTCCTTTTAATGCAGAAAAAAATAGAAATGATCAAAGTTGAACACTGTGATAAACCTGCCCACCTCTTCACCAGAGCATGCTAGGATGGGAACATGGTAAACGGTTTAGAAGATGGATAATATCAAATAATATAGTTAATTTAATCGGAGTTGTGCTGCAAGCATGCATCATTCATACACTAATAACTGGCTACTTAGAAAAGTCAGTCTTTGAAATACGAATGGGAAAGTCAGGTAAACTTCCATGTTTACATGACACTCACGTTTACAATTGGCAAACTTCTCACCTGTGATGATGACAACCCAAACACATCTTTTTCTAATGTGATATTTTACTACCTTACAATTTAATAAGGCTTACTTTTGTGACCAAACTACACCAAAGTGTCTTCCACAACATTAACGTCATTAAAAGCCATTCCAGATAGTGAGCATGTTTAATTGGCTCTGGAACTGGCTCACGTAAATAGAATGCGTTTATTATTAATACAACACCTGTGCTTTTCTTACTATCATTTGTCAAAATGTCTGTTGTGAAAAAGATCAACTGAAATGCAACATGTGTTTGTGCCTGTGGCCTGTGTTTACATAGGCCTTGTACACCCACTCTCACACACAAACACACGCATGCATGCACGCACACACACACACACACACACACACACACACACACACACACACACACACACACACACACACATACACACACACACACACAGTTCATGTTGTCAGTTCATGTTGTCATGTTGCCACTTGTGCATGTGAACCACTAATGTTTGCACACACATGCATGCATGAACACACAGAAACACCCACACACATGTTGTTGTTTCTTTTTACAATAAATGTTCTATTAAAAATACTTTTGTCATTTTTATTTATATTTATGTTAAAATAAGAGCAGTTAAATCTGTCCGGTCAAATTTGACCGCAAACAGTAAATTAAGGGGGGTAGCAACGAACTGTGTATAAATCAGCAGTCACTATATGACAAGATCTTGGCCACAGGGCGGGGACAACAACTTAGATGAAACTTCAGCACATGTAGCGTGTAAGTACCTGTAACCATGCAGCAGTTAGCTGCTCTTATACTGCTGCTGAGTGTGCTCAGCTGCTCTGTTCCTTCTGCTTCATTGAGTTAATATCTGGTGAGGCATCTCAGTGCTGCTGCTAAATTCAGATCCTTTTCACTGCTACCTCACACTGCACATGTAGGACCATTGAAATGACCACGGAGACTAATCTGTGTGTGTATGTGTGAGAGAGAAGTTAGGTAGAGCATGTGTGTGAGTCATGCATGAAGCTGCACATGTGTATGCTTAAAATATTACTATGAGTGCATAATGTGTATGGGTAATTGCTTACAGTACCTTATGTGACAGTATATTATGTAATTTGTGACTGTGTACATCTGCTGTTATACACTTAATTAGATGTGCATGAATTTGTTTGTGAATGTGTGTGTGTGTGTGTGTGTGTGTGTGTGTGTGTGTGTGTGTGTCAGTATATTGTGGTGAGGGGGAGGTGGGAGTAGCATAGGAGCATGTTGATGACTCATTTAGTGATGAGGAAGAAGGAGAGCAGCTGTAAAGACTAGGCAGGTTGTATGGTTGTAATTTCAATGAGGTTTTGGATATCAACTCATAAATATCAGAACTTATGAGATCACTGGGCTTTCACTCTCGGCTTAAAAATGTACTTATAAATCTCGAGGGCTGTATTTTATAAACAAAATATGCCCGCATTTTTTCCCCCCATGCTGCCTCTTTGTGTATTTGCACTGCACTTATTATGTATTAAATTACAATCATAATACAGACATGACCACTGGAGCATTTGATTTCAATGACTGGAGAACACAACTACTACATTCATACAAAATATGTAAATCAGGAAAATCACTGACAAACAAAATCCAACACGTTGATATTGGAATTCTCTACTGAAACATGCGGTGACATCACATTTGTTATCAGAGTATGAGCACAAAAAAAAGAAAATGAATGATGATAATGTTAAGATAGAGAACACTGTCAAGGTGAAGTGCCAGAGCAACTCTACTAAAAGAAAGGGGGAACACACTAAACCCAATGATAGTACACTAACTAGGGATTCATGCTACGTTTACACGTGGCCGGCTATTTTCATAAACGGACATTTCAACCTCTCCGTTTTCAGAAAAGTGTTCGTTTACACGTACCTGTGTATGCCGTCAATGCCGTCAAGAGCACGCCAAACCTGTAGGTGGCAGTGTAACAAGAGGCTCAAGCCCACGTTAGCCAATCAGAATCCCGAAAATAGCAACAACAGCAACCAATCACTTTCTCTTTCTCTCTCTCGGCTGCGTGTTAACGCAGGGCACAAACGAAGGGAAATGTCTCCATTTTCCAAAATAACCATGCACGTGTAAACGGGGTATTAGAGTTGACTCCATAAATATTTAGAAATTCTGAGCTGTTCTTGTTTATTTTCAGGGCATCACCTCAATTCATCTCTGTTTACACTGCAATACTTCATGTCATGGTACATTTCTACATTATTTCTCATCAGAGTATTACTTCTTCTCTATTCGGGGATAGACTGCATGTGTCCCCAGTGAGATGAGATTGTGTAGCACTTGTAATGTAGTCCAGTTTAGAGTTGGAAAAAAAGCAACTCCATGCAGTTTGTCACCATTTACCATTTACACTGATTAACAATGCAATACCATTAAAATAATTAGAAAACATTAGTGCTTTGACCTGAGATACACATTCAGCTTATCAAATGCACTCAGAAGGATGCGTAACAAAATATTTCAGTGTGTATAGTAAAATGGTAGAACATAACTGAGAGTGACGTTAATGATTGGGATGTAAGCTTTCCTCTAATGTTGTTCAGTCTTTCAGTGTCTAGCTAGTTAAGAGATGAGATTAATAAAACGCCCTTGAATACTTTAATATGTGAGATCTCAGGATGTTTTTATATTTTATATCATCTACTTTAAGTACATTAAGGCGTATTTGTCAGATATTTGAAAATGAATAGTTTAGACCAGACACTAGATCTGAAAGTGAAATCTGAAAGTACCAAACATGGGTGGAAGGATAGAAGCGATGCATGCCATCATTCCTGATGATTCATTTGTACTTTGGTACTGACCTTGGACTGAGGAGGAGCCCTGATGGTCCAGATACAGTCCAGAGCATCGGTAGGCTTCACTTTCTCTTCCTCCTCCACCTGACTGGAGCGAATAATCCCATCCCATCCACCGATTTCAAACTGACAGTCTGTACAGAGACAGAGGAAATGTGGAGGAGAGAAGAAGAAAGAGAAAGAAAGGCAGACAGACAGAGAAAGGTAAAAGACAGGGAAGGTGAGAAAGGCATCACACGGATGAACGTACATGAGAGAAGCAAAAAAAGAAAAACGAGAGAGGGAGAAGAAAGCAGAAGATAAAGAGGAAAAGGGG
This sequence comes from Perca flavescens, assembly GCF_004354835.1. Lineage (NCBI taxonomy): Eukaryota > Metazoa > Chordata > Actinopteri > Perciformes > Percidae > Perca > Perca flavescens. The sequence goes on from NC_041331.1 coordinate 1,801,521, forward strand.
TGGGATGAGAAGAGGAGCATGACAGACAGAGACAAAGATGAAGGATATTAAAAGAAGTATGGGATTTAAGGTGGAATTAAAGTGAGCACAGCGGATTAGGACAAAGGACAATAAGAAGACAGAGGAACAAAGGCAAAAGACAGAGAGGAAAGAGCCGGATGAAAGAGGTGTGTGTTCCTTAATGTGTTTAAATGTGTGCATGTGTGTGAATGTACATCCTTTCACTTCATGTACAATTGTGTGCTTGTCAAGGTACATTTGCACGTTCAGCATTCACGTCAGAGGCAGAGATCGCCTCCGGTAAGATTCAAAAGGATCGGGAAAAGAAATCTGCAAAATACTGAAGAGCTTACCTGGGATGGGGTTTAGCAGTCCGCCCACGTGCAGATGAAAATCAGGGTCTGAAATGATAAGATTTGGGAGGCACATTACTCTCAATCCACACAGTAGAAATGGGTAAGCAGAGAACACAAGCTAAGATCCCATTAAGGCAGGCCAGATAAAGCAGAAAGGGGTCAGCTGAAGCTAATATCTGTTGCCCGATGGGAGACACTGATTTCTAGGCATATTGGGTTTAGATTAAAGAGGCTCTGATGTTGAACGTGTGTCTGCTGTAGAGCAAGACAAGTGAAGGAAAGAAAGCTATGATGTTGGAGACCTTATTGTTTGAATGTTATTTTTTCTGTCACACTGAGATCGAATTCTCCTCGATGTTTTGCATGGACTTTGAAAAAGCAAACTAAGCAGATCCAGTTCTCTGCACATATTACCCAAAACCTTTGATGTATACAGAAATATCTTAGAGAATCTGAGGGTGTTTACATTCAGTGAAAATATACAGTTTGGGTGTCCCTACCTGCAATGAAGGTGTACTTAATGCGGAAGCCGAGGCCTTCCAGCTCCTCGTCGCTGGTGAACTTGATCCACATGAAACGTCCCGTCGATGTAACCAGGCCTGGGTTCTTTCCCCCACAGAAGCGGTCAATGAGCGGCGAGAACCCAAATGGCCCATCACGGATTTCGATGTGATCGAAGCGGCACTCAAATGATGGCTCGATGTAGTAATTCTTATCAAAAGCCAGCTGAATCCTTTGTCTAGAAAGAGCTTTGGTGAACAAGGGAGTGGGGAGAGAAAGGAAACAAAAGAGGTAAATCCATGGAAGCAATAAAATTTAATCTTGCTTTTGCAGGACAAAGAAAAATCTGGTTGGTCTTCTAAAGCACAAAAGTCGAGTCAAAAATTAGTTAATCGGGATTATGAAGTTGAGCACTTATTACAACTTATTTATTTTTCTAAGATCATTTTTTGGGGCTTTTCTGCCTTTAATGGACAGGACAGCTAGGTGAGAAAGGGGAAAGACATGCAGGAAACCGTCACAGGTCAGACTCAAACCCTGGACCTCTGTGTCGAGGCATAAACCTCTCAGTTCATGTGCACCTGCTCTACCCACTGAGCCAACCCGGCCCCTTGAGCACTTACTTCTAACCCCTCAGCTGACTGTGTGGAGAGCGATCTTTTTAGAAGTTTGTTCGGGGTATTTCTGATCTTATCTATCTGTTAAAGTGATGGCTTTTCGTCATGCAGACATAACTGACTTTTACTGTGATTAAATGATCCTTTAATCAGACATGACAGGACATTTATAGAACAGTCTTAAATTATCGTGCAACATTTGGTACCTGGTGCACAATAGACCTTCTTAACGGCAGATATGTTGACATGTCATAGTAGGAAAAGCACAGGTGTATTCAAAACCATTACTGATGGCTGCATTCCACTTAGGAGAGGTCCTGGTATTGTGCATGCTGATTCACTGAAATATCTTACTGGGACACTTGATGGAATTGAGCCATCGTTAAGGTTATTCATTTCAGCTGTGCTTTTCCTACTATGACAAGTCAAAATGTCTGCTGTGAAAAAGGTCCATGGTTCTGATCCACTGCTCAAAAACAGCACTGAGCTCAAAAGTATTAATATAAAAGGAAGGAGTGTTATGTCCTCTGACATCACTTGTGAATTGTTAAATGATTCTTGACATTGAAGCTGTAACTAATATCCACTGTGAGCACAATGGATGATCGTCCCACTTCCATGTACTTCACATTTACACTGCATGTTGGATATAATCAATAAACCCATTGCAGTACCTGCTCTGCCTTAACTACCAAGCAAGATGCTACCTAGATGCGCTCCCAAAACAGCACAGGAAATGATTACACAGATTAACATACATGTTTAACCTAATTACATCACCCAGACATTGTTTATGCTTTGGTTTTGTGCTTTCCAATTGTGGTTGACAGCATTATAAGCACATTTCTGCATCTGTGAACATATCAACATATGCAAGCATGCATCACACAGCACATATACACACACACACACACACACACACACACACACACACACACACACACACACACACACACACACACACACACACACACATACACACACACAGACATACAAAAGCAGATACAAACACAGTCTGACATGTCAGCATTGCTATCTCTGAGTCAGTGAATACAGAACATTGCAACCACAGCATGAAGTGTAGTTCACAAGTTCATCTGTCATGCTAAGGCACAGTATGTCTATATCTCCCTAACCCCCCCCCCACACACACACACACACACACACAGAGGAAGTATTTAACAAGGGCAATTCATGCCTGCCTTGGGAGATGAATCATACTAAATAAAGATGCTGAGGGTCGGAGGTGGGGCACTGAATCATCTCTGGCATGGAGAAACCAAGCATGCCCCGTTAGAGAAAAAAAGAGCGATGTCAAGGGCGGTACATACATGTGTATGGTGCAGTGTATTTGTGTCTCTGTTTTTGTCTTTGAATTTGAGCCTGAGTGTTCTCCCTTTCTGCTTGAGCGAGCAGCTTGTGTGTCTGCACTTCCTGCTATCCGTGTGTTTATTCCCTGGTGCGTTGACTCTCATTCTCGCTATAACATTCTATCTAACACACACACACACACACACACACACACACACACACACACACACACAAATGACACAGCTTGATACAGAAAGACCAGAAACCATAATCAATCCATCTACTGAGCAGATGAACTGAGGGACATGGCATAATGAATGATTCTCACTAACACAAATTATAATTACAAAGCTATCTGATTAGCACTTGTGCCAAACGTGAGCATCTCTCTCTCTCTCTCTGTGTGAGAGGCAGAATAAAGGGCTCATCACTGGAGCTCGGATTTGAATATGAGAGAGGCCATTGAGGACCAAATAATAGCAAATGATCATCTGTCCCTTTGCAGACCCACTGTGATGTACTACTGCACACACCAGTAGGCTGCTTGGGATGGAGTCACGGCTTATTCTTCAACAATAGATCTGGGCTTGATTCGTCCACAGGGGGAGCCCTTGAGCTTTGTGTAAAATCTCTCCCCCGCCACAGCAAGAAAAGTACCACACTCACAAGCATGAAAAGCTGCACTTTAACTCCACGAACAATTTCTTTCATCAATTTAGTATGAAAACACATCAAAGAATATCCCAGACCATATCTCCTATAGCTGCTAATGATTCCATTTCAGTCTCCCGTGCAGCAGGCCACCAAATTACTGATGGATGGGATATTTCTGGTATACACTAAAGCATGGACAAGGACGCTTGCAATTTGTTGTTCATGTTCATCTTTTTTTAAATCTTTTTATTAAATAGCGGAGTCTTCTGGCCCACCCTGCTAATAGAGATGAACACAGCACTACTCTGATTCGGCCAAAAGTCAGGGGCTACCCACAATGCGCCACTTTACATCATTTTCAAAGGGTTATATCTGTGGGGTGAAACAAACTCAGGATGGCTCATTCGTAAAATGTCAAGCTGATTGCCCGCCAGCAAAAGAACAGAAAATCAGATAGGGGCGAGGTTATATATAAAACAATGTCAGTCAGACTAATGACATTCACGCAAGGAGGCAATATGCTGAAAGGCGGGAAACTGTGTCAGCTGTTCTGATGACAACAACTACCGAGCAGAAGATAAAGCGTTCAGATGGGAGAGGGCCCTGCTTTACCTTCCAGGATGTAAACACACTCCTTGTTGGGCGGGTAGGTGTTGGGGTAGTTTGGTGATGTGAACACCCCGCCATTGATGTTGCGGACCCACGTGCCACAGTCGTTCTGGTTAGGGCTCTGGCCGCCATGCTCGCTTGGGGAATCTTGAAGCAGAAAGGCATATGACAGACCAAAAGATGGGTTATTGACTCAGGGGATCAATGAGAGAACGTTTGGAAGGAAGGGAGAGTGGAAGGAAAAAGCAGGCAGGGAATAAAGAGGAAGGAAAGGCAGGATAGAATGAAGAAACAAACCCTTATGTTCAATGATACAAGTAGAGATAATGCCTCTTATTTCAGACTGTTTACATATGGGTGAAACATTAATGGAACAGAGGGGAAATGGAGCTTGAGCTTACCTTTAGTTCTCTGTGCCAGAGCGAAACCCTCTTCTATTAGAAAGAAGAGTATCCACGCTGCAAAGCAGAGACGTGACACATTAAACACATTAGTCACAGGTGACATAATATTACATTTATATCCTTGTGTTCAACAACGAAAACATGGATCAACTGCAATATTGATTTAACCTGACCTTTATTAATAACAAGTAAAATATGTATCAATACAAGTTTCAAGTTAATCCCTGATTGAATTTGTAAAATAAAAAAATGTATTGATGAGAAAGGAGGAGAGTGAAAACATAATAATAAGGTAGGTATAGTAATGTCTTTATAATACTAGTGTAAATTCAGGAGTTAAGCATATCATTGTCAATACAAAGCATTCATGAAAGGACAATGCTGGAAAAAATGATTGCAGAGGTAAATGATTGCAGAGGCATTAAGTGATGAACCCTCTTGTAAATGATGGAGCTACGAGACTGAAAGAGATACTGAGCTTGGAAGACGTATAGTTGCAGTTGCTGAAGTGAACATTTCTAACTGTAAGCTCTTTGGGGATAGATGGCTTGGCATACACCTACATGCATTAAATAGTTCAATGTTATTAATGTAACCATTGGTATATAGCAACTTTAGATAAGAAGTGAGGATCATTTCTGATCATTCATTTCTTTATTCTGCTCTGTAGTCTTAGTTAACTGATGAATTGTTGTAGAAGCATGCTGATATACTGCGTAGGGTTAAAGTGTGGTTTAGGGCAGCTTGTTGACTTCAGTAGCAGCAATGGTAAAATATTTCTAGGATTTTATATATAATATAGTTATATAATATAGTAACATGGAACCCTACAGAGACTCTTGCAATAGTAGTAGGTTAGTCCCAGCTGTTACAATCACTATCTGTGGTGGCAACAGAATAAGTACATACAGAAGCAGTAGTAGTAGATATAGCAGTAGGTAGTAGAACAGTAGCTGTGCAGTAGGAATTGGCTAGCAGTAATAACAGTAATAGCAGCAGTTGCAAGTAGTAGTTCGTTAAAGATAGTTTAAACCATCAACTCTCATTCAAAGCACTCTAACTCTAACCTACTAAACTGCAGCCTCGAGGCACCAGAAACATAACACATTAGCAGAAAAAACAGGATTACAGGCTCCAAGGCTTACAGCACTGATGAGGATACACAGTCATTTGGGCAGAGCACTGCTACAGACAATAGGTGAAATATGTTTTATTACAATGATATCTGCACTGAAGGCGAGCATGTTACAGCTTCTGACACTGCCTTGCTGTGATAAGCCACTGTAGACCTGATCCCCTCTGAGTTGATAATAGGTTGGCCCGCTCACATCGAATTAGACAGCGAGCGTGAGCCTGGCACGTTGCATAATGGCAACCAGGAAGAGAGGATGGAAGAGAGAGAGAGAGACAAAAAGAGAGAGATGGGGGGGGTCTAATGAAGACAAATGCATGGTTAACATAAGCAGTGAACACAACTGCACCAATGAGCATGCATGTTTGAATGGAATGTTTGGATGGTTTTGAAATGCGCGCACACACACACACACACACACACACACACACACACACACACACACACACACACACACACACACACACACACACACACACACACACAGCCCCCAGGCTCTGGGTTCCTCATTACTTCTATCTCCATTTTCTTGCATTCTTGCAATGAAGTATCGTATGTGGGGGTATGAACTATAGCAAAGGGGAAATTTAGAGAACAGACCACCCAAACTCAAGAACCAAATAGCAGAGAGATGCTGTAGGCTCTCACTGAAACTCTCATTTTATTTATTTATTACATTATTAGCCAGTCATTAAATCTTGCAGATAGCAGGGACGCTGCTCGACATCTTGTCATCCTTTCAAATGCTTTTGGTTGAAAATGAACAAAACAGACTCTGTAAGAAACACTGTTTTGGATAATGTCTGTTTTACTTGTAAGAGTTATAAACCAAAGAGCTGCCTTGAGCTGCCGAGGCAGAAATGTGCATCAAGCATAATCAATATTTAAATTAACTTATTAGGCAAAAGTTGCATAATGTATGCAGGCATTTGTAACATGTTTACAATTCACAATATTATGAATAAATCACAAGCTAAATAGAGTTGCAGCCATTGTCACTTCAACACCAAGACAACGTTGTGTGAATGTGTGTACAAATGGATGACAAATGATAATCGGAAAACCCCATAAACAGAAACAAACACAACAGTTTACAATGTCAATCAACACGCTCTCTTACAAAATATCATACGGTCTGTTATCCTCCAGCCTAAAGTCCACTAGAAGGAGTGTCAAACATACTGTAGGTTAGAACATTCATGTGCTGCTAAATTACTTAAAGAAATATTCTGGACATTTGAAGGCATTGTCACATCCCACTAAAATAAGCTGTAACTCTGGTCATTTTAAAGAATTAAAGGGAAATTACCGCGGGTTCACAGCGTGACTCTAGGTCATGTCATTTCATTTTTACATCACTTCTCACTTCCTCTTAGAAGCCAAGTAGAGGCTGTAATTTGCTTTTTTCCCTCTCGATACTGACTACAGTAGACATGACAAAAACAGAGGCCACTGCAGCCTTCTGTAACACAGGACTAAAGAGGGGTTGGAAATAATATTAATAGAGCTGATAATGTGGGATTTTGCTGTATCCTGTCTAGATAAGGAAATACGGCCTTATTTAGGTCTATATGATGTGAATTACAATGATATAGGCCTACCAGCTATGAACCAGCTACGAGAAGTGGATAGGCAGGATTTTTTTTTAAAGAAATATAATAGCAGGATTTTTTTTAGAGAAATATAATAGTATTGCGTACCTTTCAGGTAAGTTTTATTTATTATATACAGGCAAACGACCATTGTTTTTATTAAGCTATCTAATTATTTAATTTTCTTGATATGTTACTGTAGTAGATTTCTCTTCTGTCCTGCTAGGGACTGGAGGCTGTCTCCTTATTGAGAGAAGACAGGACCGTCTTGTTGTCTTTAATGAGTATGATGAGTATGGACTGTTTTATAATTGATGTTTCTGTCACATGTTGTATGCTATCCCATGTGAGAATTTACACAATAAAGTTAATGCTACAAAACAAAATCAGCTACCAGTCCAGACAATATAGACCTAAGTATAGGCTAGCCTAAATTAGTAAAATAACAGACTAACGTTAATAAGACAAGGCCAAGTAGGCCTACAGTTCTACCATAAAGCTTTATAATCCAAATCCATTTAGAGATGACATTAGTTTTCGTCGGACGTCATACTCCGTCCCAGTTCAAATAAAGAAGTGGTATATGACGACATCCTACAGGTAGGCTAAAGTTACACACCTGTGGCCACTTGAGAGCTAATTAGACTATATCAATTAGACCGTACGGATCAGCCTATTAACAGGGACCTGTGCAGTAGGAATAGTAGGCTAGCGAATGGCCTATGAACACACAGTTTACAGACAGACAGTCTACCTGTCTAACCCTCTCCATCTCCAGTCTATGGGTCAAGCCCACTGCTATACTGCAGTAACTTCTACCCAAAGCATCATGAACGCTCCCCTGAACGCACCAAGAGGTGTTGCAGCCGTGTGCTGCGGCGCGTGCGTCAGGTGTTGATGGCGCGAGACCGTGTGGCTGGAGCGGGAGCCACTACATCAGCAGCACGCGCACCCGACAACGGACGTCAGCGTCTGGCTGGCTCTGAACTCGGAGAGGACAGCTGGAAGTAGGCTTACCGTTTGTTGTATTCACACCTGTAAAGAGTCCAGTAGCCCGACTGGGACAGAGGCTACAACATGTTGGGATGTCAGTGAGATAAGACGGTCCAACTGTCAGCTTATTATTGGAAAACCCTAATGCGCCCCGATGGATTTATTTTTATTGATTTTGATGATGAGTGTCCATTATAATCATGAACCACCATCAGATTACACTCACGTAGGCTGATATGGACAGAGGCACACCTTGCAGTGCCTAAACTGGCTAAACCTCTCCGGTTCTGGTCCCTTTTTAATTACGCTTACATGGTCCAGCATAGCCTATAGGAGCATTACAGAATAATGGATCCTTTTTTATTTGATCAAATGGTGAAAGCCAACAGAAGGTTCATGAGAAACCATTTGTTGTTAGGCTATTTTAGTTTATTTCCACATTGACCGGGCTCTGGCCGGTTCAACCAACCAGACCTTACCGAACTCAGAAGAACCTGTCTGGCTTTTGGTGAATCTTAGAAATCAGAAAGCAGACCAACAGATGCTGGAACTTGAATTGAGCAGTCAGTGATTAATGGCGATGTCCATCAGGGATGTGGCCAATAAAACAGGAAGATTTAAACAGAGGGCAAGTTGATACTTAAGACAGAGACTGAGAGAGAGAGATGCGGAGGAAAGATTACTCAGTTTTGTAAATTGCCTTTGCGTTCTCACTTTAAGAGAAATGCATAAAAAATCTTGAGGAGATTTTAATCTGTTCCCTTCTGAACCTTATCAATAAAAAAAAAAAAAAACATAATTTCATGCTATCCTTATTTCTTTGAACGCGTTGAAATTCACATCACCTGCCAATAAAAGACCCACTGTGCTAAAAAGAGAAGAGGTAAATGGACGGATACATTTAATCCAATCTTAAAATAAACTGTCGATTCTTTGTGCCCAACGCGCTGGACCTTGACGCGCCTCACGGATTCTCGGGCAGCTCGTATCCAACTCACCTCTGTGCATTTCCTCTCACGGTGTGATTCCAACCCAAAAGCACCTTTCTAAAAACGCTCTCCTTTTCTGTCCATTTTAAGGGGTCCACGGGGCTCTTCACAAAACCCAACTTTTCTCGGACAACCGTAAATCCATTACGCAGAGCCACGCTCCGAGAAGACTAGCAACACCGAGCTCTTCTTCAGTCGGCGGTCCCGCGGCGTCTGGCTGGAAGATGAACAGTGCTGCGAGCCTTTCAGCCAGGCATCATCACTGGGAACACAGCTTCCAGTGGCACTACAGCGGAGATGACAGGTGGGCGGAGGCGCTCTAGGAGAGATGGGTATCCAAAAAGACGCAAATTGATGATGGATAGAAAGAGAGAGAGAGAGATGGAAGAAGAGTACGGAGGAAGAGGAAAAAGAAGAGGAGGAAGAGAGTCCGACTCTGTCTGCTTCTCCTCCGTGTCTGAACTAAGCAAAGCTTCTGAACGAGGCTCATTTAAACCGTGGCCGCTGCTTACATCAATGAGTGGCTTGTCATGAGCATCGTCAAGTTAGACACAACCAAGAAATTACATTTCCGGCCGTGTCTTTCAAAGTAAAACCGCACTGACGAACTTGTTGCAACAAAACAAAAACACACAGACACACACACAAATAAGCAAAAGAAAGAATGCAGGCATTCACAGAAATAATACACATGGTCATGAACACACATGGCAAAAAGCTGTTGTTGTCATCTTGTTATACGTAAATTATTGGGGGATGCATTATCTTAATATGATTGGTTAATGATATCTTGCTGGGGAAAATGGACAAGTTGCAAATCAAGAGATGTGCATAATGCATGAAAAGAAAAGCTGAATAATTCTGCTTTATTAAAAAAAAGGACTTCATGGGCTAAACACATATTTAACCCAGTTTTGTGATGAAGGCCTTAGATTGTATACTATATTGTTCTTGATTTTCTGTCCAATGGCCAAAAGTTCTCCAACGGAAAGTTCCCAGATGGATATGCCGAGCAATGCATCCATCTGTCGGAGTCAGGTTACTTCAACCGAGCTTCTGCGCGAGAAAGTCACCTGACGCCTTTAAGTTTCAAATTAGCATGAAGTAGTTTTTGTTTTTTTCCATAACTTCTTAAAAACTTACCATAAGAAGCTAACTGACTGGCACCCCGTAATATGAACCAGCATATATCCCCTAAACCAAAGGTGTTGAACTCTAATGTAATGAATAATGTAATTAATATACAGTACGTGGACACTGCTTTCATCACAAATAAACAATCTCACTACAACACTGTATGGTTTTGAAGTTTTAGTTACAGCTGGAGTTTAATGACAAAACTCTTCTGTGCACCTCAACTCTTCTTTTCCAATTGGTTTTATTACTATGCTTTTATTTTTTAGGCTAAATCAACTTGTTTCCAGTTTTGTTCTGGCTCTGTCTGTACAGCTTAACACAACGTGTAGATGGCGCCAGCTCCTCCTTGCTTTAAGTCCATCTCTCGCTCCTGTCTCCCTCCCAAGTAAAAACGCGCGCACGCACGCACACACACACACACACACACACACACACACACACACACACACACACACACACACACACACACACACACACACACACACACACAGCTATTGACTATCAATACTGTATCTAAGCCCCCATGCTTTGCATCACTTGTGATCTACTTAAAGGCCATGCAGCATGCAGGGAAGGCTTACTCTCTCTCTATGCATTATTTAGCAGGGTGGCTCCTGAAGTGGGGGGCCGGGCCCAGGGGGGGTGCTCAAAGCGGCCTCCAGGGGTTCTCTGGAAAATTAAAGGCAGTTTAATTTCACTGCTGCTTCAACTCACTACACATTTAGATAATGAGAGCATATAAAGACAATTATTTTCAGTGTAAACTTCCCTCTAGCTTACCAGCAACAAAATAAACAAAAGATGTTCCCAGAAATAAGTTTCAGTGGAAGCATTGTTATAAGTGGTAAATTATGGGTTTGGGACTTAATGTGTATCTAATTATTTCAAGAGCAGCTATATGGAGAGTGCAACATGAAAAAGGCATGAAGTCTAAAAATACACTAATTAAGCAACACCGAGTTGATTTAAGCAGGAGAAACCTTTATTCTCAACCTCAGTAAGTAAACACATTTAGTAGTCTGAACATTCATTTACAAATCAAATCCGCAAAACAAAATAAATTACATACACCTGCAGTTAATCATTAGTTAAAAGTGCAAACCACTTGGAAAGGCATGAGCTCATTCTCGTGAAATAAATATCTGAACACACTAAAGCGCTTGGCCTGATTAACAAAAATGACAACTACAGCTGGAGTAAACTGTGCCTTATTCAGCAGTTCAAAATTTTAAAACTCAAAAGTCTTTTAGCCTGTGTGCTGAGCCTTGATGCAGTGGCATTAGAAATTTGCAGGATGCAACACAGAAAACCTTTTTTGGCACTCACACGATGCACTGTGATTAGATCAACTGAGAAAAGATGAATTCACACTCGGCAGACCCGAAGGCAATTCATCATTTTTGGTGAGATTGGTAGCAGAAAAATGTTTCTCAGAATCATGATGTTGCATGTGTCCGTTTTGTTCACTTTGCACCACTTGCTGCTGCACTTGCAAGGCTGAGATTGATATCACAGAATACAATTCAGTTTAATTTCACGGATAATAAAATCTGAAGAATTTATTCACCATATCTCAGTTAAATGAAAACAACAAAGGAAAAACAAGTAGACAAAGACAATGGACAGTAACACACACATGGATTTCAAGTAACATTACACATTTTAACACTCTGTACCAAAGGTGCTTCCCTTCCAGTGAATAAACAGCTTGCAATTTTGGACTAACTTGTTGGGTGTATCAACAGAAATCTGTATAATTTGGTCAACATAATACTCTAATAACACCACTGATGATCATGCTGCCGGTCCACAGAAATCCCTGCTTTAAAGTCATCGGTGATCTCCATTAGGATGTCTGTGTCTCCATGGCCTTGTTGCAGCTCCTGTACTTCTAACACAGGAATGAATAAATGAAATGGAACATCAATATTTCACATCTGTCTGAGGGACTGAAGAAAATATCAAAAAGAAACGTTTTGGGGAAAATGAGGATCCATTTATTGGCCCTTGAAATGAGACTGAGTGAAAATGTGTGTGTGAAGTGGGAAGGAGGGTGAGGCTTAGGCGGAGGAGGACAGGAGGGGGGTTCTTCCATCATGCAACTTTCTTCCTTCACATGGCATCGAAATGGAAACGGTGGGCTTCCTGTCTCTTCTCGCGATCGTCCGCTTTCTGAACAACACACACACACACACACACACACACACACACACACACACACACACACACACACACACACACACACACACACACACACACACACACAGAGACAGAGAGAAACATACACAGTCAAGGATTTGTGGTCTAACTTCATGTGTCACACAATCAGTAACGTAACCCTTTAACATGTTCTGTACTGATGAATACATAGAAGATGTCATTAATGGCTCAGAAAAGACCGGACATCAAGTTATACTGCAGTACACTGGAAAGAGGTTTGATGGTCATCACACTTTTTTAGATGCCGCCATTTGACAGTAGTTGAGCACACAAGAAAAAAAGAGATCCCATATCATCTGGACGGGTGACAGTGCAGTCAATAATGCATTTAAATCTGTTATGTGAGATCAGTGATGAACTGAGGATGGAAGAAAATGGGCATCAATTTTAAAGGATCTGAATGGAACAATCCTCTGTTTCCATTCCCTCAACACTTTGTCTAAATGTTGCAGTAGAGCAGCTCATGGTTTTGTACAGAAAGACACAACCCAATCTCAGTACATGAGAAAAGACTACTTGAGAAGACTGTCCCCTTTTAAAGGACAGCCACTCCTTCCCTGATGTTGACTCATTTGCTGCACCCAAATGATGGGCAGCAACACATTTACTGCATTTTTTATCCCGTCAGTTTTGATTTGTAATAAAGCCTTCATCTATCTTCCAAGATACCAGCGCCTCGTATTGATTGATGCTGTGCTTCTTTCCCTTTCTTTTTTAGGGCAACGTATTTGGAAGGAGCAGATGGATTGATGTGATGTTCTTTCCTTTGGATAGCCGAGCCAATAGTCTGTGCTGCTGTTGAAGCCTGGTTTAATTGACTATCCAGGGGATACCACCAAATTGTCATCCTGAGGCCTGAGTCATCATTAAGCAGCGGAGCATTGATTTGTGTCCATCTGAAGGGTTTAATGACACAGTGATGCGTCTGAGAGCAGGTGGAAAGCTACTGTGAGGTATGCTGTAGTCTCACTGGGCTCTAATGTCAACTAATTAAATCTGGCCTACATGTCCTGCATCAAGATGATGAATCTTAGGTGAGGAGATTGATTACATTCTTCTTCATAACATGTTTTTTCCACCAATCTTTTTTTAAAATAATTACTTTCCAAATTATATATATTCATATGGATATTTCTGTTAAATTTCCATTATTACCCCAGCTAATATCGCGTTGCACAGAAGTGTGCCGGAGTTGTATAAAAGCCCTGTTAGCTTGTTAGGCAGGACAGCACGTCTTTGCCTCCGCGCTTCTGCCCTCAACCTGACTTTGTTATTAGAAGAGCAAATACCAGAGGCGGCAGCGCAAACACACAGAAATGCCAAATGTCAATCAGCGGGCTCGCCCTGACCTTAGTGGATGCCCCGCCGCAAAAGAGGTTGGAGAAGATGAGATATGAGGGAGGATGTTAGCGACCAGGATTCAAAATTCACCCTCAATCTTAATTCCCTGGATGGTGCAGAAGGTTACACCACATTAGCCTGTCGGTTAAGATGTGCATCTTTTAGTTAGCAAGGGCAGCCGAGTTTTTCAAAGGAAATCAAAATGTGCTGAGTTTTCAAAAGCTGTCCGTCTGAACACAGTGCTGCCGAGCAGGGACACTGGAGGTGTGTTTGTCCAGCCCAGATAAAGAGACAAAAGTGCTGCAGCGCAGCTTTAGACCAACACTGTTCGACTGCTTAAACTAGAAATGGAAATGTTCCGATTCATGGTTAGAAATCAGCATTCCATTACATGCAAAACTACAAACACTATTAATATTATTATGATATAGTGCTCATGTGGTAAAATATTCATAGGTACAACATCACATTTGGAGAAGATCACAGAACACAGCAGGAATGATTTAACAAATTCATCACAGTTTTTTATTATAGCCATAAAAGTGATTAAGCCCAGCTCAGAAAAGAAGCACGCCAGATCCCCCTACCCCCCCCCCCAGGAGGCATGGATGAGGATTTCTCAATTAAGTTCATAAAGCTGTGTTTTACAAGTTCTTAAATATTTCCAAATCCCTTATGTATGTGCATACATAAAGTGTGTTATTGCTGGTTCTCTTTTCATCTTAGCATTTATTTAGCATTTATGTCTTTATGACACTTCCAATGAGTAATCATTTATAATTTATACTTTATATTGTGGATAAAGTACAATTTACACTCTGTGTTTTGATAAACAGAAATACACACACACGCTCAGGACCTATTCATGCACAAATGAAGAGATGTCAGAGAGAGTGGGCTGCCCTTCTGAGTGGTTAGGGGGGTTCGCTGCCTTGCTCAAGAGCATCTTTGCAGTACCCAGGAGGTGAACTGGCATCTCTCCAGCTACCAATCCACACTCTGTACTTTAGTCCATACGGGGACGTGAACCAGCAACCCTCTAGATCCCAACCCAACGCCCTACAGACTGAGCTACTGACAGCCCAATTTTAAACAATAGCACAATGTAAAATGGTTTCATAGAATGTCACACTTATACACAGGCACATTTGTTTTTATACTCTTTACATATACTCCAAACAGAAGGGTTTAAGGGTTTTGACCTTTTTCTCTTCAAGGTTCATTTCAGGTGATGTGTACAGAGTTATGGGAGAGGGAGGAGAGGTTTCAGTAAGTAAAAGAATCATTCATTTTTCTGCACAGACAACGAGAGGAGACTCCCAGCTGGCAAACTTCCATGACTTGGATGGGCATGAGACTCTCCTGGCTGAACGGCTCACAAGAGCTGAGGAATTGGGTTAGAACATTCCCATTCTTTGATAAAAATCCAAAAGCAAACCATGAATTCCCATTTTAGTGTGAAACATCTGCACACAATGTAACTTTCTGTTGTGTGCACTGCTAACAGGAACAGAAGCCAGAGATTATGTTTGGTAGAAACCTGATAATACATTCAGCAGTTTAAAGTCAGTGTTAAATGGATACCCAGCAACGGTTTCTTCTTCTGATTTGCAACAACAAAGCTTTCTGAATGTTCTCTAGTCTCTCTACACTAAAAGAAACTGGATAATCACTATGACAAAAATACTCCCGGAACCAGCGGCTCCTCCCGCTTTGCAACTATACCGGGGAACTAGTGAACAACGCAGACATTGTTTCATTACTCCGACTGGTCAGCGTCAGCACGTTACAGTGATCAAACACATTGGTTCTTTGTGGCTTCAAACCCATCATTCTGCCTGTATGAACATGCCAGATTTGATTTCATGTGAAGAATGCTGTAAGAACTTTTTTCAAATTAGCATTTTCCTCTTTTTTTCCTCTCACTCCATTGTTTCTCAGCCCTAACATGACCTCAAGCCCCCCCCTTCCCCCACACAAACATATGTCCTCCTATCCACCTGAGCCGGCTAGGTGTGTGTAGACACTTGGTTCAGGCACCAGCTGTGTTTCTTTTATAAATGCAGTGTTAGTTCAGATAAAGCCGATGCTCGCACCCACGGATCCAAAAAAGAGGGCAAAGAGGAGTGTCTGTCTGTGTGTGTGTGTGTGTGTGTGTGTGTGTGTGTGTGTGTGTAACCCTGCACACATGCCACCCTGAGTGTAGACACACATGCATGCATGCACGCACGCACACACACATGCACACATCAAACGCATACACTCCCGCGGCAGATGGCTTGGAGAAGATGCCAGCACCTTACTGCAGCGCTCAGCCCAGCAGACAGCATTACCATAGTGTGTAGATGAAAAAGGAAGCAATCCTAAGAAACCCCCCCAAAAAGTACATTTGCAAGAAATATTGTTAAATACCGTTTGTGTCTGTGTGTCCTCAACCGTGCTATGTCTGGGTATATGTGGCCATACTGTCTATGTGTGTGTGTGTGACTGAAACAACAACTGGACCAAGAGGAAGCACAAAACCCACGTGAAAAACCATGCATTGACTCCCTGGAGGGTGTATTTATGGCAATAATGAACAGCAGATCTGCCATGCTGAAAGGACAGAAGCAGGCAATTACAGCTGAAGGTCCTTCCAGGTTGTGGCCCAGGGAGAGAGAGAGAGAGAGAGAGAGAGAGAGAGATAGAGGAAGGGGAAGAGAAAGAAAGTGTGTATGTGTGTCTCAGTGGGAAGCTAGAGGACTACAGGACAGGGACAGTGAGACCCATCTGCTGCTGGTTGTGACCAATCTGCTCTCTCTTTCTCTCTCACACACACGGACACACACACACACACACACACACACACACACACACACACACAGACAGACAGACACACACACACACACACACAAAAAATCACCAGGAAGAGGCCAACATTTACTACACCATTGTGTGTGTGTGTGTGTGTGTGTGTGTTCTGACCTTCTCTTGCCAGTGGAGGATGCCAATGATGACGAGGATGAAGACGCACACTCCGATCAATGCGATGGCCGTCAGCAACACACTGTTGCTAGGAGTCAGGTACAACTTAGCACTCCAACTTGAGAGAAAGTGAAATAAAAAGAAGACTTGCCATATGCTGTTTTTTATGTTTCATCTGATAGAAAAACAATGTAATTACCACATGGCACACATTAGCTGAAATTGTGTTCTCGTTAAGTTTAAATAAATAAACCTCCCTTTCCCTTTCTTCTGGCAGCTGAACCGAATGAAGCACTGCTCTCTTTCTGGTTTCTAAGAACTTGTACATGTTTCCAGCAATCCAACCACTTTGATATATTACATTCATCATCTCCCAATCTGTTAGTTTAGACTGGATGTGAGAAGAATACCAAGGTACCTGGTTTTTCTAGCTAGATCTCATTTTACACTTGGTGTGTGTCTGTGCACAAGTGTTATGTGGCTATATGGAGAAGGGTGAGTGTGTGTGTGTCTGTGTGTGTGTCTGTGTGTAGCCATCTGGAGCTCCTCCTGGGGTTTGAGCTACATGTGATCAATGTCATGATAACATGAGAACACATGCTGCGAGGTATGTGTGTCTGTGTATAAAGAGATTGTTTTGTGAAGACACACCACAGGAACACTATCTGTATCGAGTCGAGGTAACATTAACTTGAATATGTCGTGAAGAGGAATCAAGATGAAGCGCTTAAAGAGTTGAATGGTATCCTTAGCAACAAGCATCAACGGGGTTCCCAGCGAATTACACTGCTGTGAACGAGGAAATCAGGCACTGACAGTGTGACCTATCTGTACACTACACACTCTATATCTACGAGCGTAAGAGTTTGTGTACCTGCGGGGCTTATTGTGTGGGAAGGGGATGACGATGAGCTGAGAGTTGGGAATGATGGCCGTCCACTCCTTCTTCCTTATTTCCTAAAAAGATACAGAAAACACATGAACTGGTTATGCACATCCATGGTAATACATTATGGTAACAATATACGCCTACACTTGCAGATTTCCACACACTCAGAATATGTATGTTAAGTCCTCAGGGGCAGATGTAATAGGGTCCCATGGTTTTCCTTAGCTACGGTGGAGTGTCTATTTTAAGATGTGCGTTTAAGCCACAGACAACCTGCTACTTGAAATAAATGTCTCTGACTGTGGGAAGCAACACAGTTTTCCTAGCCGGTGTGCATCTGGGTGTGTACAGTATACCGTATTTGCATGTGTGAATATGTATTTCTGTGGCTGTGTGTGTGAGAGTTCAGCCATCTGCAGAACGAGTCGTAATCTCAGTCTCCGTCTTGATGAAATATACATAATCTTTTCTCATCCTGTAACTTAAATACGAAATATGGAGATACGAGGTTTCTGCTCGACAGCGACGATATGTTGCCTGATTGGACCTCTTCTCTAGACCGTGTGGGCATACACTGGGCTTGACTGACAGCTCCCTTAGTCTCCTGCTAGTTATGTTGTAGCTGGGTGTCCTTTAAACTAGAGATGGCCCCGATACCACTTTTTTGCTTCCCGATACCGATTCCGATACCTGAACTTGCGTATCGGCCAATACCGAGTACCGATCCGATACCGAGTACCGATCCGATACCAGAGTGTCATATATTTTATTATGTTTTAACAGCTGTATACTACTATCCCTGTATGGATGTGATATGATTTTTATCTTTGCTGTCGGTCTGGCTCAGGTTAAACTCTTTGTGAAACATGAACAAACACAAACAATGAATGCCCCAGAACTGTCTTTTATTCTCCAGTTTGACAGTCAGTTATAACAGAAAAAGAACATAAATAAACTACTTTAATGTAGATTTTCTTTAGGGCTTTATTACGTGGTATCGGATCGGTGCATAAACTCCAGTACTTCCCGATACCGATACCAGCATTTTAGGCAGTATCGGAGCCGTATCGGTATCGGCTCCGATACTGCCTAAAACGCTAAAACATCTCTACTTTAAAAGTTGTGAGAGGATTTGGGCACTTGGGTGTTTAACTGGACAGAAGAGTTAACCATCAGAACTCAAGTTGTGGGGAAAATAAAAACATTTGCCTGCAGCACTGTGTTTGACAGCGGTTTGACTTTGCCTACATTCAAGTTTCCTTTTTAGCAGCATTTGCCACCTTAAGGCTCAACACCCAATGATGACATCTGACATCAGACAGACACAGGACTGTATTTAACCTCAGCATACAACGGTGCTTTGATTTCTGAAAAAAGCCCAGCATCACTTTCTGTTGGCTTTCTTTTTCACCTTCTTCTGAGTAAAATGTTGTCCCTGCTCATGCTCGTTAGGGGCTATGAGTTTAGCGATATAAACAGGGTAGAGGGCATCATATTGATGATTTTAAAAGCTGTAATCATGCTTGTAGGAATGTCCAGTTCTGCATTTGGCAGAATCACAAAGTGGCGCTGCTCTTTAATTGTGGCTCTCCGTTCTTCATCACTTGAGAGGAATCACATCTCGCAGCTATTCTGAACAAGGGTGCAGCGACGGCATCGCTTTTTACATAACGAGCACATTCCCGCCGCCAGCCGCTGTCGCTTAGCTCTTGGAAAGCGCTTCCGTCGGCGCGGCAACTGGCGGGGGAGCAGATCTAGAGACGAGTCAGCCTCCACTACTGCTGCCTGGGAGCAGATCCGATCTGGCTGTTTGGAAGAGAAAAGTGTTCCCAAGTCTTCAGAGAGAAAGAGAGACGCTCTGATTCAAAGCCAGGGAAACTGGCACACTATGTGAGAGCGAGGGAGACAGACACAGAGATGGAGGGTGAGGGAGACGGAGAGAGAGAGAGAGAGAGCGAGAGAGAGAGAGAGAGACAAGTAGGGGACTGATTAGTGAAGTAAACCACTTTGAGCAGCAAAGGGAATCCCCTGGGCGGAAGATAAGTGAACAGGAGGAGAGAGACTCACAGAGAAAGAAAGGGAGGGGGTGAATAAAAGAAGGAATGATTGGACGGAAGATGGAAGATATCCAAGTAGATTTTACAAAACCTCTCCTTCTGTGAAACAGCAGGCAGAAACTTTCATTGTGGAGGAGAACATTGTAAAGGGCACAGCAGGGGAGAAAGCAAGAGAATGGAAGCAGGACAGATATAAAGACTGAGAGAGAAAGAAAACAAGAATAAGAGATACAGTAGATAAAGAGAGTCGACAAACAGAAAGATCCAGACCTGCCGGCTGAGCAGGGCAGTGTAGCGGTCAGGATTTCTCCTCTTTGCTGAAGAGCTTTCCAAAGCTCCACCTCGTCATTACAGGTAGATCTGATGGAGTTACTCCACTCCCTAGTCCCTCTGGGTAAAAAAAAAAAATCTACTCGCCGTATGGGCCCCGTCTTTAGGCATTCATTTTCATTTGTAGAATTTCACTTTGTAGAAGGAATGGGCAAGGAGGAGGAGAAAAAAAAGATTTCTTTGCATAGGAAGAGGAGTGTGCGAGATGCACTACAGCTTCTGAGCCACAGACCAACACATCTACAATTCTAATCAGCTGCTTGGCGAAGATCTTGGTACCACGCGGGAGGGGGGAAAGGGCCCTGTCGTGCCTGGTGTTCAGTGTGACAAGTGCAACATGAGAGAGAGAGAGAGAACAGAGAGAGATGATGAATGTGGAGATGGGGAGAGAACGGAACTGAAGAGCGCTGACATCTGAAGAAGTGTGTTGTAGAAATGTGTCCAACGAATAGATTAAAACATGAACCTAATCAATTATTGACTTTATTAATATAATGTTGGCTTGTAGTAGGACAGGAGGCACACACACTGTACATTCATACAGTAGATCCTCTACGCTCAGGCTTGTTCTACATGTGTGTGAATCTCAAAATAAAGATGGAGGGGTGTTGATATTTCTATTCAAGCGGGGAGGTCGCTGCACCTTTAGCAATCCCCTGGGTGATGTCATCACTTATCTGATACATTATAAGCGGGATATGGAATCTATCTGCCATAAAGAAACTGTCTATTCAACCTCTCTTCTTCTCTTTAATCATCAGACGAGGCAAAGGAAATAGCTTTCTCTCGCTGCCATTGTACTGCCTAGTCTCGCCTCTAGTGCCTCAGTATGTCATCATATTTATTCTGCCAAAATTTGACTATTTCTAACAATGAAGGCTGCAAAATATGCCTCTTAAAAAGTATCCTCATTGAGCAGGATATATTTTTTGTGTAAAGCGTAATACAAACTTATCAATCATCTCACAAATACGTAAAAGGAAAACAAAAACATTTTGTGGACTACAGGTTTCTCCCATACTCAAACATTATGAAGACATAATCATTTGACAATTGCTATAAACACCAGTTATCACATATTTTGTTCATCGCCAGCATCAACTGGTGCTTGAATAAGAAAATAAACAACCTCAAGCAAAAATTAAACGTTTTTGCAAGATTAGGAAAACACTGCTGTTTCTGTTCAGCGTTTCTTATTTGATAAGAACATACATAAAGGGAAATCCCTTTTCTGAATCTTCACAAAATACCCTTCAAACAAGTCTCATAATGCTCAGACCAAATGCCCATTGTGAAATAAAGCCTGAGCAGTAGGAGAAAAAATAACTATTTTGCTCTCTGCTTTTAAACTCACTTTAACAGTGCTTGAATATGGCTTACCATCAATTACATTTGATTTTAAAGATTTTCTAGTTCGTAACATCGTGATCTCGAGGCGAGTTCTGCTGGTCTCTCACTCCCTTTTTTTCTTAGACTTATCACATTGACATTAAATGTCTCAGCCGTGCATGCCATACACTTTTATATCCAGAAATGACTTGATTGGGCGCGTAAGTG
Organism: Perca flavescens; assembly: GCF_004354835.1. NCBI lineage: Eukaryota > Metazoa > Chordata > Actinopteri > Perciformes > Percidae > Perca > Perca flavescens. The sequence goes on from NC_041331.1 coordinate 1,823,174, forward strand.
GTATTATAAGTGTTCTAGTATACATTTTTATGCCCTGGGGGTTGAAGGGTGGTTCAGCACACCTATTTCCTTCTCTCTATCTGCTAGAGGTCTCAGACACACCTCTAAAAATAAATAATGCATCTCCCTCAAAGCATCTGTGAGACCATAGAGACCATAGGGCTGCTCCTACAGGAGTGCTGTCAAGTGTCTAGGTAACATAAGCCTCTCATATTTCCTCACCGTCTCCCCAGGCTGCCGGGGGATGCCGACGAAAAGGTGGTCCAAGAAGTTGGCGCTGCGTCCGAGGCCCAGCACAGTGTAGGGCAGCTGGAGGGAGAAGTGAGCCGACTGGCTCAACTGACCGGCTGCAGGAAGGGAGTGAGAGAAAAGATTTTTAATGTCATAAAAGCCTTATCTCAAAAAAGTATTGTGACCCAGTGTTTTGTTTTTAAGACACACTGTGTCCATATTACTGTACGACAATTATTGCCCCCAGAGGATGAATTTCTTCTGGTGTTACCACGAGGTTGACATTTTAGTGTAACATCACAAAAACTACCAAATGGATTGCAATGACATTTTATACAGACATTTGTGGTGCCCAGAGAATGAATCCTAATGAGCAGGGTGATCCTCTAACTTCTCCTCCACATCCACCAGCAGGTTTAAAGTTTTTCCCCAATCCATTAAAATATCTCTACGTCGACGATATGGATTGGCAAAGAATTTGGTACAGACGTGTATAGTTCTCACAATGTATCCCCTGACTTTTCCTCTAGCACAACCATGATATTCACACTTTCAGTTTTTAGTTTTTAGTGACTGTTGGAAGGACAGCCATGAAATCTGCACTGTCATTGTGAGCATGTTAGCATGCAGCACAAAAACGGTTCCATAACTATCTGCAATTTATACTCCTCTCAGGTGGGACATAATGGGCATTATTTATTTTAACCCCAAGCCCTGCTTGGGTCATTCTCTTGAAATCGGCCAGGCATATTTGCATAATATGTAGATGCTTTTTTTTAATTAATCTTTGTACATACTTAAAGGCTCTCCAAGTGATGTGATGCATTTTTTAGGCTACAATATTTTTCATCACATACAGCAAACATCTCCTCCCTATCCGCTAGCTGCCTGTCCCCTGAACACACTGTAAAAAAACATCTCCTTACTATCTGCTAGCTGCCTGTCCCCTGAACACACTGTAAAAAAACATCTCCTTACTATCTGCTAGCTGCCTGTCCCCTGAACACACTGTAAAAAAACGCGGTCTCTATAGACAGCCCAGGCTCCAACAAAAACACACTGCGCCAACCTGCCCCATGAACCATAACAAACAATGTTCCAGCCAATAACCGACAAGAAGGAGTTGGTTGAGTCATGAACACGCATTGTGGAAGTAGCCTACGTGCTAACGCTGCTGCAGTGATGACTCAACCAGCTCCTTCTTGTCGGTTATTGGCTGGAACACTGTTTGTTATGTTTGGTGGTGCAGGTTGGCGCAGTTTGTTTTTGCTGCCGTTTGTGGAGCCTGGGCTGTCTACAGAGACCGCGTTTTTTACAGTGTGTTCAGGGGACAGGCAGCTAGCAGATAGTGAGGAGATGTTTGCTGTATGTAATGAAAAATGTTGTAGCCTAAAAAACGCGTCACATCACCTTTAAAAAAACTAATAATGCACATTGTAGCATTTGTATTTTGTGTTTTTCTAACCCTTTTAAACAATTTGTTTAATAAGCTCATAATTTCATTTAAATTTGCTTCGTTACGTAATAAAGTGACAAGACAACTACGAAAAGCAAAGGCAGACTTTTTTATCACTATTATTAAAAAATTGTCATGGATCCTCAAAAGCGATTTGGGAACAGATCAATAAACTAACAGGTAAAAATTCTTTTAGTAATAATACAATACAGCTAAAGAACAATGGAATGCTTTTGCAGGATCCATCTGCTGTGGCACAGACAATAAACAAGTACTTTCTTGATTCTGTGGATACCATAGCTAAAAGTTTCCCTGTGAAATATAATTACCTACCTGTGATTGGTTCAGATTTGATAATTGAACCCCCACTACATCCAAAGTCTGTATCCATATCTGAGGTGGAAAAGGTAATTATACAGCTTAAGTCTTCAAGAGCAATAGACGTGTATGGGATGGATACACTCATGCTAAAACAAATAGGTCAATCTATCATGGGTCCACTAACACATATCATTAATGTGTCACTAGATCAAGGGAAATTTCCTGAGTCATGGAAACTTGCTAGTGTCATTCCTATACTTAAAGGTGGTAACTCCCTCCTTACATCTAATTACCGACCTATTAGCATTCTGCCAACAGTATCTAAAGTCTTTGAAAAACTGGTTGCTAAACAAATTACTAATTATCTTAATTGCAGCTCTTTTCCTTTGCACTCAATGCAGTTTGGATTTAGGGCTAATCATTCTACAGAGACAGCGACATGTTATTTTCTGGAAAAGGTTAAATCAAATATGGACGAAGAACTGATAGTGGGAGCAATTTTCTTAGATATTCGCAAAGCATTCGATACAGTTAACCATTCAGTTTTACTGCATAAACTCCATGCATTTAACTTTTCCTTAAAATTTATTAGCCTTATTAATTTTTACCTCTTATCTCGCTCACAAAGTGTAAGAATTGACCAATATAATTCTACCCCCTTACTATTATCAACTGGTGTTCCACAGGGTTCAATTCTGGGTCCAATTCTTTTCAGTTTATACATTAACGATTTGCCATCTTTGTGTAGGAATTGTGACACTTTGATGTATGCTGATGACACAGTTATATTGGCCTATGGAAAATCCACAGAGGAAGTTGCCTCAAAACTAACAGAGGCCATGTCATTGATCGCAAGCTGGCTTGAACTATACTGTCTGCAATTGAACATATCTAAAACAGTTGCCATGTTCTTTTCAAAAAACAATAAAATTATTAAACCCGAGATTTTAATATCTGGAGAAAGATTACAGGTCGTCACAGAATATAAATACTTAGGATTACATGTAGACTCAAACCTGAACTTCAAAACACACATTAAGAAAGTAAGTAATAGGATTAAGTTCAGTCTAGCAAACTTCAGATTCATTAGAGACTTCCTTTCAACAGAAGCTGCTAAATTATATTTCTTCTCTATGATTTTATCCCATATAACATATTGTTTAATAAGTTGGTCCAATACCCACTTTACAACAATAAAACCATTAGAAATACTATACAAACAAGCATTAAAAATACTGGACAAAAAAACCATACCATTACCACCACTGTAGTATCCTGAGGAAATATCAGTTACTTACCTGGGATAATCTCATTAAATTCAAAAATATCTGTTTAATTTATAAAATTAGACATGCTTTAGCACCTCCTCCACTATGTGATTTTATAAATTTTAGATCCAGTGAGGTTAGGTTAACTAGAGGGGCAGTGAGGGAAGACTGCATTATCCCACGGAGAAAAACAGCTTTTGGTCAGGCTGTCTTCTCCGTATGAGCAGTTCAGCAATGGAACACAGTGCCGGCAACTATTAGAGAGTCTTTGTCATTCTTTTCGTTCAAAAAGAATGCAAAAAAATGGCTGGTAGAGAGCCAAACTTGTGGGCACTAATGTTATTTGTGTGCATTTAAACATTATATAAGTATTTTACTGGAATTGTATTTATTAACCATAATGTGTTGTATGTAATTTTATACCTGTCATTATTTTAAAGGCTGCCTGTTTTACATCTGGCTGGGGGACTACCGATGAAAATTAGCACTTTTGAGCTAACTCTGGAACATTTACATTATTTCAATGTTGATTAATGCTCACTGTCCCCTTTCAAAAATAAAGAAATTGAAAATTGAAAATTTATGCTCAATACAACTGACTGAATTGCCAGCGGTGTAGGTTAACATACTGTAACCCCCATTTGCTTGGGTGATCTGCAACGGCCCTGCTTTTCCCAAAGGAATCACTAAAGTTCTACGGAATATAATCAGCTCTAACCTAACCTGACTATGATTTTCAGCAGGAAGACTAAACTGCACAAATAACGGTAATGTGCAGCGTGAGACTGTTCTGACTTGAAGCTTTATAAAAGATACAAATGAGAATGAGACACCTGAGGCCAGCCCAACACCTCTCCCTGTCTCCACACACAACCTCCCTCCTCCTCCTCCATTCTGTAATCCCTCCTTGCTTACTATTCTCATCCAACCATTAGTCTCTCGTTTCTCCTCTCTGCTCATCATTCTCTCCCCTCCCCTAATACATCAGTCCGACTTGGCCTTACTCATTTTGCTTCCCTCCTGCTCGTCTCCCCTCTCTCTACCCTTCAGCTGCTGTATCTCGCCCACACCACCCAACTCTGCCAAGTGCAGCCGACATAAATCAACCTCTACGTGGTAAATAAAGAGAGGGAAGGAGAGAGAGAGATGGGTGGAAGGAGAGAGCGAGAGAGAGAGAGAGAGAGAAAGCCTGGAGGCAGCCAGTGATCAGAACTAATGTGGATGGACTGCTTATTGCAGGCCGAGAGGAGCACAACAGCTTTGCTTCTCTCTTTACTTTTTTAATCTGTGCCTAACCTCAGTTCAGTTAAAAAAACAAAAAACAAAGATTTGTTCAGTTAATTTTTGGCTACCCCAGCTAAACCTGGGTCACATCAGTCCAGCTCACAGCTCAAAGCTGACATATTAACTTGGGAACATGGTCAAAATTCTTCAGCGTAATTTAAGGTACAGACAGCAGTGGCTATTGTATAAATGTGCTGTATGTTAGTGCAATAAAAGCTTGTCCATAATGCTGTTATGTACATGCTCTGGCTCCAGCCGGTCTGAATGCTGAACAGACCCATCGACGTTTGACCCCCTTCTATACGAGAAAGCTTTTCATCAGTCATCTCTCTTTATTTCTCTAAATTTCTCTATCGCTCTATGTATTCTATTTTTCCAGCTTTATAGTGCTGGGGTTGCTGAGTGTTGTGAAAAGGGCAGCATAATTGCCTTAATCGCACACCGCAGATAGTGAAATATTTTCTGTTTCCAGGAAGAGCTGAGCAGAGTTTCATGGACATTGACTTGTTCAGGGCAGTACAGACATTTGGAGACATGGAGTGTCTGACATTTACTGAGGTGTGTGTGTGAGAGAGTGTGGAAACTGCTGTATGGGATTTTATACACGATTTTTAATGATAATCTAGTAAATTCACTAACAAAAACAGAAGATGACCGTAAGGAGAGATATCATATCAGACCGTTAATGTTGCTTTTTAGAGATGCTAGCAGTGTGGCTCTAGGGATGGAGATGTCTTTCAGTCGGTCCACCACTTTGGTCCAGATTGAAATATCTCAACAATTTATGGATAGATTGCCACATAATGTACTTTTAGTTTTTAGGTAAATATCTTTTTTTTTTCTTCTTTTTGTTGGGGGGGGATTTTAGGCCTTTATTCCTATAGGACAGCTTAGACATGAAAGGGGAGAGAGGGGAGAATGACATGCAGCAAAGGCCGCAGGTCAGAGAGAGTAAACCTCTATATATGGGCGCCCGCTCTACCAGGTGACCTACCCAGGTGCCCAGTTTTTAGGTAAATATCTTAAAGGCCTCATATTATGCTTATTTTCAGGTTCATCATTGTATTAAGAGGTCATATCAGAATAGGTTTACATGGTTTAATTTTCATAAAACACCATATTTTTTTGTACTGTTCCATCTTTGTTGCACATGTGCAGTAGCTAAGTAAGGACTACTAGCCAGTCAGAAGCAGAGTATGAGGGCGTGTCCCGACAGTACCTAGGTAAGGACTACTAGCCAGTCAGAAGCAGAGTATGAGGGCGTGCTCTGACAGTACCTAGGTAAGCACTACTAGCCAGTCAGAAGCAGAGTATGAGGGCGTGCTATGCTAGCAGCTAGGCGAGCATTATAACATGTGTTATAAAGTGACCACGTTTGTCTCTGAAGTAAAGGCTGGACTACAATAGAGCTGTTTGGAGCAGTTAGTGAACAGTGTTTTCTGGTGGAGATGGTTTGGGGGGACTTTGGGCTTTTTCACTTTGTAAACCTTTAACGTGCACAAAAAAGATATATAACACAATAAAGGAAAGGGAAAAAAGCTAAAAAAAGAATAATATGAGCACTTTAACAACAACTGGATGGATGAAATTTGGTACAGACATTCATGGTGCCCAGAGGATGAATACTAACCACTCTGGTCATTCCGTGACTTTCCATCAGCAGGTTAAAGTTTCCAACTATCCAGTGAAATATCGCTAACATATGTTACACGTGATCTAAAACATGTTACTTTATGACCAAAGCCATTATGTCTTTAGTCATAAATAACATTCCCATCAGTGTCTGTTGTACTTTGTGTTTCGTACTAATAAGCAGATGTTAGCATGTTAAACTAACAACCTGGTAAACATTATACCTGGTAAATATAAGCATGTTAGCATGTATCGCAAAGCACTACAGTCTCACATAGTTGCTAGCATTGCTGTAGATTCTTTTTTGGGCTTTTATTACCTTTTATTATAGAGCAGCTGGAGAATGAAAGGAAAGGGGGAGAGAGATGGGATGACCCGCAGCAAAAGACTGTGGGTCAGATTTGAACCTGGGCCGCTGCCAAGGACTCAGCCCTACACGTGTCGCACACTCTGCCGGGTGTGAGGTCGCCCCGTGGCTGTAGATTCTTAAGTCTTGTTCCAAGGTGACTTGCAGCACGATAAAGAAAACAAAATGTACAAGTGTGTGTATTCTGATATGCTGTACGGAAACACACACACCCCACTGCTGTGAATCTGCGGGAGATGACAACAGTCATATCTTGGCCAGCGGCATGCACAGCCTGACAGAATAATTTCCTTACTGAGGAGCAAACACACACAGGGAGCTGTCATACCTCCACCTAACTGAACCTCGGAGAAAACTTTACCAAACTGAGGAGGTCAAAACATGTTATGGTGCTCCATTCAAGTCCAACTTGAAAAAAGGCCTGCTTTACTTCGAAACTTAACAACTTTAGACATTACATAGAAAGCTCCTACATAAGCCTAATTCATCATCAATCACAAAGCACACAATTATATGAGGGAAATAATAAATTAGGTAAATAATGTATGCAAAAGCATGAAACCGAGCCAAAAGAAGCCTACCTAATGTAGCCTGTCTACCTGCTATACAACTGACCTGAGACCCTCAGTACATGCAAAGAAACCATGAAGGAAAACAACGTAAGAAACTCTGAACCAAGTCACTCCCACCAGGACAACTGAGCATGCAATAGGCACTGGGGTAAAAAAGAAATAAATAGACAGTAAGATGGAGAGTGACCCCAAAACAAAGACATGTTAAGACAAGAAGGAACATGATGCAGCGAAAAACTGGACTTGAAACTTGAAGCTTATGTCCAGAGAAATAAGGCCAGCAAAAAACAAGCATTTCTTGGTGTAAAGCTTTGCATTAAAACTAAAATGAAACAACCAAGACTCACTTGGCAGGGAATAAAGTGTGATGTGGAGGTGTGAGAGAAACACAGCTACTGGATTTGACCAACTAAACGTAACAACCATCAGAAGCCAGATGAAGATTTCAGTTTCGCTGCTTATGCTGAGCAACTCTGCAGCAGCACCTGTCACCTATGAATACTACTAATCCCCTTCACTTACTCCTGTTTTTATTATGAACCATGAAGTGGCCTTTATGGTAATACAATTTCTTGTTGTTGATATCCACCAATCAAATGCCAGACAGACTAACATTGCACTGACACAGAGGAAAGAGCATGAGTGTTACTTTGAGATGGATCCAGCAGGGGAAGCCGTTTAAATCAGCCCGCTGCCACTCAGTGCTTCACACTGAACCCTGTCCATCGGGCTGGACAGAACGGGATTTTTGAGGGGATTGGACCTTTAAGCCAGTTTTGGTTTGATGTTTTTTGACAGACTGCTGCTCCCTGTCAGTAGGCAAGAGGTGGATGGCTTGCACTCTGCCACTCAGCAGGGTAGAGTGGGTCTGAGTGTATGTGTGTGTGTCTGATGGAGGATCAAGGAGGGTTACATTGCAGGCAGGGAGCCTGGCTTAGCGTCTGCTGAGTGCTGTGTGTGTGTGTGTGTGTGTGTGTGTGTGTGTGTGTGTGTGTGTGTGTGTGTGTGTGAGAGAGAGAAGACTGGCTAGGAAATGTGGCCTCGGCTGGAGCAAAGCCATTTCAGAACATGGGGAGGCTGGCAAAGGGTATTATGCAGAGCAGTGTATCGGAGTGCCTGTGTTGTGTGTGTGTGTGTGTGTCGTCCTATCTCTCTATGGCAGAGCCAGTGGAGTCTTTGGCAGGGAATTCCACCCTGTACACATGACTGACAGCCTACAATCCATCTCTTAGAAGACAAAGCGGATTCAAAGCAGCACAAGCAGCTGGCCTGGGTGTGAGTGTGTGCATTTCTCATTTTCACAGAGTTGTCAACACACACACACACACACACACACACACACACACACACACACACACACACACACACACACACACACACACACACACACACACACACACACACACACACAAGCACGATATAAATCACATTCAACGAGTTAGTGTTCCAAAGCCCAGCCAACAATATGAACAAGGGGACATTCAGGACCACACACATACATCTGAAAGTAAATACACAGATTTCTAAAGGTTATAGCCCAATCTGTGCTGAGAGAAAGGGGAAACCAGAAAACTAAAATACAGAGAAGAATGTAGAAGAAGCAGCTCTTCTCCATCTGAGTGCTTCATTTGCATATCCAAATATTTTGGTGTTTATGTCCCTCAAAAATATTGCCCCAATCTGCAAAGTCTCCAGTGGACGGAACTTGATCATTCACTTACCCATTTTAAAACTTGGACGTGTAGAATATACAACAGATGACATGAGTTTAAAAAGTGCACTAATAAGTAAACATTTAGGTAACTATTTAAATCTATAGATAGATTTAAATACTTTTAATAACTGTTTTAATGCCAGTAAAAACAAACTATACAGACCTTAGTTTATAACTGAAGAAAGCTGAAAATGGTGAGGCAATTTTTTCATCTGATTAACAGTGTATCATGGAGTAAAAACATTTCTGCTGTTTGGTGTTGTAAAATACAATTATGACTGCAAAATGCTGGGTATAACTAGGTCCACCAAGTTCGATCTAAGACGTACTACATAGAATCAAGTTGTATAACTAACATCACTGCAGCACACAGAGATCTGCACACGGTTAGGCTCCAAATAAATACTTTATTTCTCTTTTCAACATTTCAAACTACAAGACCTTCCTTAGGCTAACATTACTGCCTAAAATACTTTTGTAAAAACAATGAAGGACTCTTTAAAACATTATAAGGCCTATTTTTTAGACATAAGATAATAATAAAGACCAGATTTCTTAAGGGTCTACAGGTGGCCTCTGGATAGGTTTATAGGCCTGTACTCCATATTATCAACATTCGTGATGTGTACTACACATGTAGCTGTACAACACAACATTTTTTTTTTCTTCTTTTAGGAACACATATCTAAAGATTACATTTTGTGACCACAACAAACTTGGTGGTAACAAATGTTTTAGCAGTTGTGGTGCTGCAATTTGCAGTGAAGGAAATATTAAAGTAACACAACATTTGTTGAGGTTTGAATTGTGTTCATATTTGCAAAGCCACTTGTCAATGAGGAGAAGGTCTGTGTCATCATGGCCCTGTTGAAGTTCGTCTGATGTCTTTTCACTCACACACTATTATGTATACTGCAAAGACTCTCACATGGTTGCTGACTCCTGTGTGCTAGTCACTGAGTATAGAACAGATATGCACATTAAATGATTTTAGATGTAGCAGTGTGGAATCTGGATTTAGGATATTTAAATGCCATTTTCCTGCAGTGGTTTGTGGTTGTCCTTGGTTGGGGAAATACATTTTGATTGTCCTCTAATTATCTTTCCTAATTTTTCTCTCAGTGGAATGGCAAACAGCGAGGACAATGACTAGGATTTTGGGATCCAAACTCTGCCCCTGATATTGATGCTGAAAATATGTACTTCCTTGTGGGCATAATAATGTGAGAAACATTAGAGAGAGACAGACAGAGAGGACATGGATGCCTCAGAGGGAGCTACGACATGTTAATATGTGTGTGTGTGTGTGTGTCCATCTGCCGAGGTCCTATGACACATATCTTCATGAAAAACCTCGTCATGTCTGGAGGTCTGACCACCTCTGGGCAGACATGCAGAGTGACAATGTGACATCTAGCATCAGTCTGAAACTAAGTCAGCTGTGTGTATGGGCACCGAGGGAAATAGGGATTTTCAGACAACAAAAGAAAAAAATTAGAATAAATGAGGAATGTAAACAAAACATATGTAAAACACAACTGTTAAAAGTAACATCATACAGTAGTGTGTGCTAATCCTAACATCAAGATCCCACAAAGAAAGGAAAAAGGCTCATAAACATAATTGGCTTTCAGTGCAGGCACATACACACGCACACGCACACACACACTCTCCAGGGCTTCAAAACTGAAACATTTTTTTTTTAAAGAGAAATTCCTAGTGCCTGTCGCTATAGAAACCATTTGCTCCCCTAATGGCGATAAAAGGAGCAAATTGCAGAGATGGAGGGTGGAGCCATGAGGGATAGAATATGCACGCACACGCGCACGTGCACACACACACACACACACACACACACAGTCCGCCTTGCCTGAAGAGACCCCTTCAGTGCCCATACAATGGTGTCAAGATCTGGACATTGATTTAAAATGTGTGTGTATACAGAGTGTGTGTGTGTGTGTGTGTGATGATACAGTGGAGGACCCAGAGGGCTTTATAGCTGTTCTATCCTTATCACCACCCAGCTTTGCACTGCCTTTCAAACTCTACAGTGCCGAAGCATGTTGACACCTGCGCCCAGAAGACAGCCTAAATGACACTGTCTGTGGCTGTGTGAGTGTGTGTGTGTGTGTGTGTGCGGTGTGAGACAGCCGTCATCGCCCTAGTTTGACCTTACTGAAAAAGCAGGGTTCTACAAATTAAAGGGATACTTTGCCAAGTTTAAACTAGCTCTGTGTCCTCTTAGTGTGGGCAGTGTGTGCAGATGAACGGTGTTTGCTTTCCCTCCGAGGCTCTAGCACATGGAGCTCCCCGCGGAGCAGAGCAGCGGAGGTCCGCCGGGATCTGCCGGATGATGTGAATTTTTGAGAAAAAAAAAAAAAGAGTTTCATTAGAGAACATTTGAGCATAATTTCGAGCTCATATAAGAGATGCTTTAGTCTTTGTGCATTTAGAAGAATATAAGCATTTATAATAAATACCTTTATTCTAAGAAACTTTGGAGACAACTCACCACTCAATGAAGCCAACAAGACTAACCAACAAAACCAAGTGACTTTTCAATGTGTCATTTGAAATGACACCTGTGTACTGCAAGACTGGCAGAAGGAATCGAAAGTTGACAGTATGCCAAAAATAATATTCTCTCAGCCAGTGATGGGTGTATTTTAAAACATTTGCTTCTTTGAGTACAGGTATACTCAAGATGTTAAACCTTCCATGATGTGGTGAAACGGTGGCTTCATGAAGTTAAGCTTATCATGAGAAATTTTTGAAACCCTCTAATTTTCTTCATTACAATGACAAAAAAACACTGCCTCTGCCTTGCAGCAAATAAGACGAAGAGGCTACAGCCAAGCTAGCGTGAATACATGGTCTAACTGATGATGGCGGCATCTTTCAAAACTCGTCATCCACCAAACAAACTGAGGAAGGAATGCATCCTTGGACACACTTACTGCTAGAAATACATTTGAACTAATAAGGTGCATAATACGTACATTAAGACACATACAAGCATTTCATTCATTTAAACCCAAGGATGTTTGGAGACCGAGATTGACAGCCAGGCAGACAACAATGGTGACAAATGAAAAGTTAAACAGTGTCTTGACAATTTATGGTATCTATAAACTGGCTGCAGAAAATAGAGGTTACAGGAAAAAAGTTAGAGGAGGGCTGGATGAGGGATGCGGAGGAAGAAAAAAATGAGGGAAGAGGGACAGAGGAGGGAGGCAAAGGAGTGAAAAACAGGGAAGAGAAAAAGCATGCTAAGCCCGATCAATAGTAATTCTCCATGTATCAGTGGAGGGTTAACTATCGACTCGTTTGTTTTAACTTCCACACCCATATTTCCTTCTCCTCTCCCCTCCTCTGTGCTGATCTCTCCATTGGATCTTCTCCTCCCTCATTTTAAGTCATCTCCTTTCCTTTCTGCAACTCTACGCAATGCTCTCACCTTGTTCCTCTGCAACCTCTCATTTTCTTGCCTTTCAGCCCTTTTTAATTCCCCTCATCCACCCTACTCTCCTATCCTACTCCCATATTGTGAATTCTCCCTGTGTGTTTTAAGCCTATCTTCCAACCACTGTTCAAAAAATGGTTTGAGAATAGGGCAACGCTCACTGTTGCGATCATGAGGTGTCTGAGAACAGGGGTATACTGTGGCCAAGGATCAGTATGATGTCAAGCGCAATAAGCTGGCTTTTACGACACTGCGTGAGGCATCAGCACGATGTAGCAAAAAACAACATGAATGGCTTTGAGTGAATGTACAGGTCAACACACATCAGTACATGCCATTTGAATTTGCATCTAAGTTGTTTTGGATCTTCTAAATGTCTAAAAGGTTCAAAAGATATGATAAATGGTATGATAAATATGTTTGTGGATGAGCTGCTGCAGATGAACATGTTTTTTAAAGGTTAATTAGAGGTGGGCGATATATCGATTAGACAATAATATCCAAATTGTTGTCTGGACGATATGCAAAATTGCGATATCGAATATTTCATAATTTGTACAATCCGACCCCCCACACATGAAAAGAGCTGAAGGAAGTTAAAGAGAAAACAAATAACGCACACTATAACCTTCTAAACAATTATATGTATCGATTTTAATACTGTAGGGGTTTGTTTGACTGTATTTTTTGTACAAAATCACGATCGTCCCGCACAAGAGTAAGCTGCTACTAGTTCTTACCCTGCGCGTTATGACGTTCACTCATGTCAACAAAGATGGCGGCGCGTGATTGTGCAGCGGCTCTCCTGTCGGTGTATATTTATACAAGTACGTACAGCCACACTGAACTAATCAATACAGGACCACGATACAACACAGCCGTTACGAGAGCCTTCCAGGCGGCTCATAACATCCCGGAGGAAATAGCCTGACCGAGCCCTCCAGGTTGTTGGTGGCGCTAGCACGCCGGGCTAGCTATCTACCGACAGAATGAGAAAATAACTCTGGCACGACCAGAGGCGGAGGGCTGCATTTTTGTGCACACGAACGGAGTACCAACTGCAGGATCGTTGCCCAGCACGGCTCACCTGACCTGGAGCCCTATTGGTAATATACTGACCATTTTATTTACTACGAAAACAGCACACTGCCGTCTACATAGCCCCCGATGCTAACGTTAGCAAAAGTTTGGTTCACTGCTAACCATAGTGAACAAACTGCAGCGCGATCACCTGGATACGGGATATGGGGGACTTTTATAAGGAGTCCTTAAAGTCTGTTCCCCTCCAGCTTTCTCCCAGCATGTAGATTGTGTTACTAGAGGGAAGAACACACTAGACCATGTTACTCTAACATCAAAAAAGCATACAGAACTGCACCTCTCCCTCACCTGGGCCAGTGAGATCACATCCAACTACCCCTGATCCCGGCATAAATCCCGGTCAGAAGGACTATACAGCCAAGTAGAAGGACTATCAGAACCTAGTCTGACCTGGCCCTGTCCCAGCTCCAGGACTGCTTCCAATAAGGACATGGTTGTGTGCAATATGTTACAGAACAGAGCCCTTTGTTTATTGTTATGATTTCATCTTGCTTGTACATTTTCCCACGAGAACCACTGAAATAGCCTCCGAACAGGGCTTCTTTTAACTTCTAGAAGGATTTCAAAAATATCGTCTGAATATCGATATCGAGATATTGAAAAAAAATATCGAGATATTCATTTTTCTCAATATCTCCCACCCCTAAGGTTAATCATGTACAATGTGTGTGCACTGTGTGTGTATGTGAGCAAGCCGTTGCCAATCCCCTGAACTCATTAGCCTAATTGGACAGTCTACAGAGAGCTCCACATTGATCTGGGCCTGTTATGATTCTCCTCCTTATGAGCATTCACTCTTTTCTGTTTCTGTCTCTCTCTCGCTCTCTCTGTCCTCCCTCATTCTGTCACTTCTCTCTCAAATGTCCTCCCTTTCTTCTTTTCTCCTCTGTTTCCCCTCTGTGCATAATAATCTTTAGCACCATAGACATGTCGTCCCGTCTGGACACAGCTGACTAACCCAGAGATGTTACCATTCTTTCTTTATGTCTGCTAGTGTTTGTCAATTTGCAGCTTGGTGGCACTAACAGCCAAATATGGTGGGTTAAAAGAAGCTAATATAATGACACTGCACAACACGGGACACATTTATAAGTGGCTTTGAATATTTTGAAAAGCTGTGAAATAAGTGTGCTGCCACAAACGCAGTGCAGACTGTTGATTCCTGTTGTGATACTAAGGCCATTAGCCAGTTGATAGCAGATCAGCAATAACGGTAGCAGCTGTGACAACAACTAGCAGTGTTATTATAGTTCAAAAGGGCAAACAGTCTAAGTTAGAGCAGAAAAGCTGGATGTATTTTACCAACTTTCTTGGCAAGGAAGATGGCCAGGCACAGAGGACAAGGCTACTAACGTTACATTAGGTAACACCCAAATTTGTTTTTGTAAATCAACTTGTTAACAGCAATCAGCTGTGAAATCGGTGCCAAACTGATGTGTCTCCCGGGTCCCGCCGGGTTCGGGTCCAACATTTCTCGGATCTGCATGGGTACGGGTCCCAGCTTTCAAATAATAGATGGGTTTGGTTCCAGGTAATAGATTTCGGGGTCTTTCTGGGTTCAGGAATTTATGTTTGGACCCATGAAAACTCTAATCTAGAATATATATATATATATATATATATATATATATATATATATATATATATATATATATATATCTTAAGGTAGCATAAACGGCCCTACCAGTTTACAAAAATACACAAAATGAACTACATTTGCAGATACATAGACCCAATGCAATTTGTAAGTCTAAACTACAAAACTGCATGCAACTAGGACTACAGTTGAAAACTAGCCGACTGGCTAACACTGGCGCATTTACAGAAATGTTGATTAATGTGCATTGTCCTAATCAAAATAAATAAATCTTAAATCATCACAGAACAGTGAAATATCTGGACACACTGGAAATGCATATTATATAGTTTCTGGATAAGTTAAATCAAATCTTATATCTGAGGTGGTGATAACAAAATCAATAGCTTTTCTTGTCTTTTTGTTTGTTGACTATAATCTAAGACATGACTCTGTGACCTGGAACCTAGAGGGAAACATGGTGCAGTGTGTTTCCAGTGCTCATCTCAGTGTCCATATTGAGAGAGAAAGAGTGGGGAACAAAAAAAGTTGTTAATGAATAACTTTGACTATTCATCTCCCCCATCCCACTTGTCTCTCTCTCTCTCCCTGTCTCAGCAGGAGTTACTTGATAATGAGGTGTGGTGTTGTCAGAATCACAGCCCATGCTCATCCATCCAACCTGCTTAGTAAGGGGCATGGCACACCACTGTCTGGTGCGTACATGCAGACACATATACACACACACACACACACACACACACACACACACACACACACACACACACACACACACACACACACACACACACACACACACTCTTAGCTGTCCATCGTCTTCGATGATGACGCTTGCTCCAGGGGTGGGGGTGTGGGGGTGTGTTCAGCGACATTGTGTTCGCTGGTGCCACTTCTCGTGGGCGTAGAGTCCGATCCTTGAGCCGCACACTCGTCCGCAGATGGAGCAGGGGAAACCAGATGGAGGGGTACCAGCCGCCCGCTGGTGTCTCTGGATGCGCCTCTCGGTTCGGCGGTCTTGGCTGATTTGGTGTATCTGAGAGACTACTTTAGCACAGGTAACCTGCCAGGCTGATCTATCAAGTGCCAGAGATTCAAGCTGCGTGAGAGGGATGTTCGCTCGCTTTAGGAGGTCCCTGGTGTAGTCCGTAAAACGCCGCTTTTGCCCTCCGGCGGAGCGTTTAGCGCCCATTAGTTGACTGTAGAGGACTTGACGGGGCAGGCGGTGTTCGGGCATGCGTATGGTGTGCCCTATCCAGCGCAGATGTTTTTTGGCCACCGCTGCTTCCCTACAAATTGAGTCAGTGTTGCTGAGAATGTCTGTATGGGGGATTCAATCTTCCCAGGACAAGCTGAGGATCTTCTGTAGACAGCGGATATGGAAGGCCTCTAGTTTGGTAATGTGCTGGCGGTATGGGGTCCAAGACTCTGCCCCATGAAGCAGAGTGGAGAGACATACCGCGTTGTAAAAAGCCACCTTGGTGCTGATCTTCAGGTTACGGTTTTCAAAAACCCTACTGCGTAGAGATATCCCACGGCTGTCTCCTTTCTGTTTGTAAATGACCACGATGTTTGCGTCCTTCCAGTCCTGTGGGAGGATCCCATGTTCCCAGAAGTTTTGGATCAAGAGGTGCAGGCGACGCGTGAGGGTATATCCAGCGCTTTTGTTGTTCTTCATCCGGGCAATAGTTTGCCGGAGTTCTGAGTAAAATGGAGGAGTGTCCAAGTATGTGATTGGTGGCAGGTCTGGGAGATAATCCAGAATATGTGGGTTGACAGGGTTAGTGTGGTTGAAGAGACTCTCAAAATGATTGGCCCAACGGGCAAGAATCTCGTGGCGGGCCTTAAAGAGCATGGACCCGTCAGCTGATCGGACTGGGGCGATGGCCCGCTTCCTGGGGTCGTACAATGCTTTTATGGCATCGTAAAAGCCTTGAGTGTTATTGCAGTCTGCCAAGTTCTGGATTTCTCGCGCCTTTTGCACCCACCAGGTGTCCTCCATAGTCCGGAGGGCTCGCTGGGTTTCGGTTCTTGCAGCAGTAAAGGTGGTTTTAAGGGTGGGAGATCCAGGGCAGGACAGGAGAGCTTTGTGGGCCTCATGCTTGGCTTTTAGGAGTAACTGTATCTCAGCTGAGTTGCCATCAAACCAGTCCTGGTGACGTTTCTTTGATAGGCCAAGCGCCTCTGAGGCTGCACTGTGAATAGCCAGCTGCAAAGCTGGCCAGTCAGTTGTTTCCTCTGGGAGCTTTTTGAGGTTTTCAGCAAGGAGCCATCGCAGGTTGTCTTTGGTGGTGAGGCTATTCAGCGCTATACAGTTGAGTTT
The DNA here is from genome assembly GCF_004354835.1 of Perca flavescens. Classification (NCBI taxonomy): domain Eukaryota; kingdom Metazoa; phylum Chordata; class Actinopteri; order Perciformes; family Percidae; genus Perca; species Perca flavescens. The sequence goes on from NC_041331.1 coordinate 1,840,500, forward strand.
TTTTCGGAGCAGTCCTCGGGCCACGGGGTTGAATACTCATGAGTAGTTTGGATCTGACCATAAGGTGGTCAGTACAGCACTCAGCTCCACGCATAACACGGGTGGTGAGGACATCTTGTCTGTCCTTTTGACGGACAATCACATAGTCAAGGAGGTGCCAATGTTTTGAGCGGGGGTGCTGCCAGGTGGTCTTAAACCTGTTCTTCATCTGGAATATGGTGTTAGTGATGACCAGCTGGTGCTCTGCACAGAGGGAGAGGAGTCTGAGCCCGTTGGGGTTCATTTTCCCCACACCATGCTGGCCAATGACTTTACTCCACACCAGGTGCTCCATACCCACTCTGGCATTGAAATCTCCCATGAGTATGAGCCTGTCCGTAACCGGGGTTTTCTGCAAGATGGCATCAAGAGCTCTGTAGAAATCCTCTTTGATGTTGTACTCGGCATCAAGAGTTGGAGCGTATGCACTAATGAGAGTGGCAAAGCATCCCTTTGCCAGGGGGATGCGCCATGTCATCAGTCTTTCATTGATGCCGATGGGGGATTCCTGAATGTGCTGCAGCAGTTTAGACTTCACAGCAAAGCCAACTCCATGGTTACGGCGAGTGCCTTCGGGGACCCCCTTCCAGAAGAAGGTGTACCCAGCACCGACCTCTGTCAGGGAGTCCTCCCCGTGTAGTCTGGTCTCGCTGAGAGCTGCTATGTCGATGTTGTATCTTGCGAGCTCCAGGGCCACCAGTGCTGTCCTACGGTGGGGCCTGTCAAGCGTTACGACCAAGTCCAGCAGTGTGCGAACATTCCACGAAGCAATGTTTAGCTTATTTTTTTTTATTTTTTTTCGTCCATGGGGGGGGGGATGCTCCGGCGGCCACTGCTTACCGTGCGGAGTGTGGGGAGCAGACAATTTTTGGACCACCTTTTCCAGGTCCTTCCCCATCACAGGTGTGAGCAGTGTGGGGTCTGCTCAGTCACAATGGAAGCTGCCAAAAAGACGCGCTGCTTCATCCCGCAATCCTATCGACCATCACTCCATTGTCGCCTGTGTGCATGGTTTGGTTAGACACTCCCAGCCACATCCTTGGCCTGTGCCCACCACCATTCCACATCGCCACAGGACTTGGTGAGGAGGGGAGGGGGGGGGGGGGGGGGAGCAAGGAGCTTGCGCATAGGTAAGGATTTGGGTGAGGGTGTGGGTGCGCAGACCACACTCCCACCGTGTCCTTGGCAGGTCTGGGTCAGGATCCAGTGGCATGGAGACCACGACAACTGGTGACCCAGCACTGCTGCAGCCTTCATCCGCCTTCCCAGCCGTTGTGATGCTCCACTTAGGTCGGTCATCATCCTCCGCCTGTTCCGCCGTTGAGGACTTGTGCCTTTTTTTTCAGGGTATGCTCCCTTATAGACTACTCCACAAGGCAGTGGGACTATTTACCCATAGCTGGGGCAGTGGTTGGGGGGTGCCAGGGCATGTTCCACTACTTGGTGGGCCTGCACACCGCGCCTCTGGGGCCCACTGCTGCTCCGAGATCCCCTACAGTTCAGCCTGGGTCCGCTAGGGCCCAGTTACCGTGTGTGGCCGCGAGGAGGCACTGTAGGAGTCTTGGTGGTGGAGAGGCTATGTACCGACAGGAAGAGACTTACGCACTCTACTCCTCTTTTTGCCCTTGCCCAAGGGCTAGTCGGTGGCAGTAGCTGTAAGCAGAATGTAGCAAGCGGAAGCAGCAGCATGCAACATGCAGTAACTACTAAACTGCTAAACTACAGGCACTACTATCCCAGTACTACTGCACTGACGCATCACACATACCCTGTGCTAGCACACACACACACACACACACACACACACACACACACACACACACACACACACACACAGAAGAAAATTAGAGAGAAACCTGGTCAGTGTTGCTGTTCACCTTTGTCAGATAAGAAGGTGGCATTACCAATGTAATATGCCTGAGTGTATATGCAGTACATACAGTATATACAGTATGTGCTGTATGTATGTTAGCAATGTCTCTCTCATGTATCTCACCAGATTAAGATTACTCTACTTCTGCTCTCTCTCTACTCTGCATCCTACCAGCTCCTGATGTCCTCTGACCCATTTCCCTCCTTATTTTACTTTCTTCCTCTCCTTTCCCTTCCTTCCCTCCTCTTGTTGTACGGTAACTCCATTCATATAGTGTGCCTTCTCGGCTCCTTGTCTCTATCTCTCAGCATATTATAATCTTCCCTTTCCTCTCCGCTCTCTCTTCTTTTCAAGAGGGTGAAGGGTAAGTGAAGATCGTTGGGTCCCAGTGGCGAGGCCCAGCCATCGTGGATGTGTGTGTGTATAAGTGTGTGTATTTGTGCGCACCCCATCATTGCTCATCTCTGGCAGCCTCACTGGCTGTTCCCCGAGCTACAAGCTACAGAATAAATACACTTTAAATCACTACGCACGCACGCACGCACGTACGCACGCACGCACATACGCACACACTCAGCCTGCTCCATGGCAGCACTTTGCTGCTGTTAAATGAGGGGTCTGGGGAGTTGTGCCGGCAAAGCCTTTGGCTACTCTTGCTCTCCTCCTCCCTTCGTGCACCCCAGTCAAACACACACTGGAAAAATAAGCTGAAGTTATGATGGGCAGACTGTAATACACACCACAATATTCTAATGTTAAATTAATGGGATTCTGCTTACTGAACACAACGAACCAGGAACATAAAGACGCTGTCTGGGGAGACACTGGGAGACTTTTCCCAGAAAGAGTTGTACAGGCCGAGTGGACAAAATGTCAAGACCATCCATCTCTTCTTCACATGAACTAGATTAAAAATAGAGAAGGGGAGACACATACTGGGGGTTTCACAGTTAAATGGGGTGAGTCATCAGCCCGACTAGTATTCCCCATCCTGCTTTATCCCACCTCTCAGAATGCCTGGGAGGGATTTTCCAATTTTTGTGAGAAAAAAATGGTTCTCCCAATTGCCAGTTATTTGGTTTTGAGAGTTCCACTTCCACAGTCTGTTTGAGTTATATGATAGTTATCTTTAGCTTCATCAGTATGAGCGACCCCTTTCACGTTTTGTTTTCACATTGTCATTTGATACATTGGTGTAAAAAAAAAAATAGAGATTGTAGGGAACGGAAAGGGAAATTTTTTTTTACAATAGTGTGTTTCTAACAACTTGATTAGCCTGCACAGAGCCCTGACCTAAGCCACATCCTAGGCCAACACCTTTGGGATGAATTGGAACACCGATTGCGAGACTGCGGGCCAACCTCACTACTGTTCTTGTGGCTGCAGCTATGTTACAAAAAATTATGTTTAGAGCTTTCCCAAAAGATTGGAGGCTGCATAATAATACCCACGGTTTTACAATTAGATAAATGTAAGTTAGAACATAAATAACTGTCTTTTGTTTCAGGTAATTTATTATTATTATAATAATATAATATAATATATATAATATATAATATAATATATATAATATAATAATAATATAATTATTTTAGATGAGACTGAAAATCAACATCTCACTTTAGTATGATTTCAAAAACGTCCCTGCTTCCATTTTCAGTGGGATTCTGAATCACTCTCCATCATCTCTGCAGTGGGCGTGGGTGCAGATGGTGATAGCACTCCCCCTTCTCCACTGTTTATGCCCATTTGACTGCCTATTTGTGTGTGTAGAGAGGAAATCAAACTGTGGGTTTTGTCACGTTTTAAGACAACTATTACTTTTTGTCTACTTTTTTTAGATTATTTTTTGGGCATTTCCGCCTTTAATGTTAGAAAAGCAATGAAAGGGGGAGAGAGAGGGGGAAGACATGCAGGAAATCGTTCCAGGTCGGACTCGAACCCTGGACCTTCTGTGTCGAGGTATGAACTTCTGTATATGTGCGCCCGCTCTACCGACTGAGCTATCCTGGCCACAGTTTCAGCAGTGTTTTGTTGCGAAGAGTAATATAGCTGTCTAATGGTTGTGAAATAATAATGATGTTAGACTGTGATCTGTCTACTCTTTTTAAATATATATACTCCAACTGTGCTAACAGATAAATGAAACTGAAATGAAAATCTGACAAAGCGGGATTGTACTGCACATAGGAATGCATTGTGTGACTATATATATCCCTGACCCCAGGCTGTCAGTGCATCTTCTCCTCATGCAGCTCTGTGTCCTTTCCACAATGTAATATCAACTAGGATAACTGTGGCTAATACAACACAGCAGCATTGCTGTCCTCAATGTCTCGTCTAATCTTTCTTTGCATCTATCTCTCTCTCTACCTATGCATCTTTCTACCCTTAACAGTCTGAAGTAGAAGAGGTGTGCATGGTTCATCAGCTCCAGGATTGCAGAAATGTCTCATCCTATGGAGACCCAGTGATCCTACAGGCTTAAAAATAATCATGAATACAGCTGGAGTCAGGGCTTATAGGTGAAGGAAATAAATTAAGTCATAAGTTATGTTATAAAATTTGGACCTAAACCTCCTATGGGCAACGTGGTACCTTGTGTATTCCAGTACAGAACACAGCCAGATGTTGACAGGATTGCTTAACAAGAACAGAAGGGAGGAGCCCTTGGAGACTACATGAAGTAAAGCTGTTTGAGGTTGAAATTTCATGAAAAAACAATCAAAGGGCAACAGAAACTCACTTCCAGCACTCTTGATCATCCCATCCAAATCAGGTGCATGCACAATCATCCTCATCCTTTATGAACTGCCAAAGAAAACATCCACAGGTCTTGTGTGGCTTTTCAAATTGTAACAAAGACACTGGTCCTTTCTAGAAATATATGTACATTGGACTTAAATGAGAAGCAAAAAGGAGGAAGCTGCAGCATGTTGAATGTTTCAATCCACTGTGGAAGAAGTTATGGGGGAAATAAGGCCTCCAGTGTTTTGCAAGCTTTCAGTATTTTTCTGCGATAGTCCTGCAGAAACTATGAGAAAACTGTATCCTATAGACAGCGTAACTGCAGTAACTCCACGCTGAATATTTGATTGATAGTGCTGGAAACTTGGACTCATCTTTTAAAAATAAATATGGACAAGCATCAGTTGAGTATTCATTTTCCTGTACCAATTAAACATTTGGATATATATCGCAACATTTTACAGAATACAAATGTGAGCAAGACCTGCATTTATACCGGTATATAATGACTTGAACATGAATATAGAAGTATGAACACAGCACACACACTCCAGAAGCATCATGGAGCAAGCATTACAGCCTTATCAAACTGATTTAATCCCCCTCCAGTAGCCTTTTCTTTAGCTGTCCTTTCTGCTTCAGCCGTTGTCTTTAAGGCATAGAGGCTATTTTCTCTTTTATAAAAAAAAAGAAAACAAGCAAATAAAATCAATATGTCCCTCATCTTCTCATTCTGTTTTCTTAAAATCCTCCAAAAACAAACTCCAAGGTGTCCAGCCAGACTAAGGACAGCTGTCATTGTTAGGAGATTAAGTTGTTAATAAATCTGACGTGGATGTATAAATGCTCAGGCAGTGACGTTCTCAGAAAAAGAAACGTTTCTCTGGTTATTCTCTATCATTGAAATGGGTAGTTTAGCACAAGAAGTGAAAGCTACCTTTGAAGGAGATTTTAAAAAAGAAAGTCCTTACCTGAGGCATTTTTCAGGTAGCCGTTGGAGTCTGTTGTGGTGTACATGACATAGGGACCTGGCTGGTTAACACCAAAAGGCTGCAAAAACACACATGCAAACACAAATGAAAAAACTGAAGTATTTGTACATTTTGCAAGTGTCTTTTAATTTAATAATAATAACTGTATTTATATAGCACCTTTAAAAACGAAGATTACAAATTGCTTTGACAAACAAGCAAGGCAGAAGCATCTGCTGTCTGTCCGTAAGGGCGGAAGAGGCCAGGGAGAAACAAGCCGGAGAGTGAGCCGACATAAAGATAGACAGGCATGCTGTCACCACAGTGAACTTGACCAGTTTTTGTTGTTGTTTTACGTCCACTAGGTGGCTTGGCAAATGTCTGACCTAGTCTGACTGAGCGTGAATGAGTGACGGCTGCGTGTTACAGAGGGGTTTGTCTTATCTCTTCATTACGAAAGGATGACAACTAATGAAGAGATCTGTCGAGCCATCCTTCGCTTTACATCAGCTAACCACGAGCTTGTTGTACATACACACTGCAAGAGAGACCTGGCCCTTTGTGCTGTGACACTCAGCGGTTGGGTGAGGAAGGAATAGAAATGAGGTCAAAAAAAGAGAGAGAGAGCAAGAGACGAGAAAGCCACAGAGGAGCAGATTAGTGGGCTCATAGAAAGACGAAGAGAGGTGTGACTAAGAAGAAGAGTGGGGGTGTGAAATGAAAAGATAGAGGGGGTGATGGATGGGAGAGGAGAGGAGTAGAAACAGCCGCAAGCTCCACTCGTCTACAGCATTCATCATACCTTTCAGTTAGACAACAAGCCGGTGGAAGAGTAGACAGACAGAAAACCAAAACAACTCTAATACCAGCAGCCTCTTGTTGATGTCAAAGCTAATGTGTTTTGCAAAGGGCTTTCCATTGGTGAAAGGTTATATGAGGAGACGCTATTGGCTGCTGTATTTCTGTCGGATGTCTCTTTCCACCTACACATCATCATCAGACGTTGGCTCTTTGGGATACATAGAAGTAGCTTTTGGCTAACTGCTCTATAAATTGGTGGCTACATTTAACTACAAACGTGCATTATAGTTTAAGAGCTTATGATATGTTGTCCATGCAACACCTTATAGCCCCTTCAGACTGACACAATGACACGGGTTGTGTCATTGTGTCAGTCAGAGGCCGTACAGCTTTGGTGGACTAACGTTGCTAACGTTGCTACCAGAAATGGAAGTTAATTCCAAGACACCAAAGATGAAAGAGAGAGGGTGATCAAGAGAGAGGGAGAGTGCACATGGACAGAGATATGGGAGGTAGAGGGATAAAAAAATTAAACTGGTAATTATTGGATGTAGTTCAGTGTAATTCTCAGGTTTATCAGTGAAATATATGAACTGCACTGTAGTCTTTTCTAACGGTAAAAAGCATGGTGGCAGCTGTCTGATGAATGTGTCCAATGTATGGGACTGGGATTCTTGCAGCAACACAATGCAATGTCATCTGATAAAGCACAGTGTGCAAGGCCACATTCCTGGAAGAGAGAATGGCATATTTATAGTTTAACTTGGGATTGGAGGTTAACATTATTGCTGCTGTGGGTTATACTGCTTCCCTCATATACTGTATATACTGCTGTGAAGTGTTATGGTTTAAGCCTTCAAACTGATGAATAAATATTAATAAATCTGGCCATTGTACTGGATTATATCTTCTCACCAGAATCTGAAGCAACACGTCCCCATCGACAACAAAGCTGTTTTCAGTCTGAAGAGCTGGCAAGTTGATGGAATTTGTTTTGTCGTATCACTAATTCAACAGCTGTCAATGTGCTGATCTGATATTACACAATGTCTTCTAAATGAGTAATACAAAAGGTCAACATTTGTTGTTACCTCTGTTTTTGTGGATTTTTTTGTATTTGATTGTTCTGAGTTTGTACATTGCGGTATCTGTATCTTTATGTATTTATGCCGTTTTCTTGCCCAAGCTTTTGTTAATGAAACACATTCTAGAGTCACTAATGGAGCTTAAGGCCGAGCTGGGAGCACTTTGAAAGGCTGAAGTTAATCTTTGAAGCTTGTATGTATCAAACTGATAAGCACAGTCTGGCCTCGTCACGCAGACATGAAGCCTTGGATACCTCATAAACTGAAGAATGAGCAGATGGTAAAATACAAACGGATACCTGTTATTATAAAATCATGAGTACAAACCTAGTCTCCACAGACACCATTACTGTCAAAGTGTCCCTGAACAACAACAAACCTGAAAATATATTTACAGAGGACAGGAGTGGGAAAACGGCCACACCTGGCATTTATTTGCCCTTGTATTAAAACATCTTACACTGATATTTTATTGGACAATGCCAACCACAAGGGAGGGCATGAGATACAGTACGGTAAGCAATGGCTACTGACTTGTATTGTGAAGTTCTGTTACTTTTTGCAATAAAGAAAAAAAGAATGTGGGAGGGGTAAGGACAGGTGGAAATCACATGGTATTTTATCATATAAAAACAAACCTCATTTATCTTTGTGCTTTCAATTTTCTTGGTCAAATTGTTCAGGCTAGCCACTTTACACATAAAGAGGAGCTTATACTGCCTTAGAGCTCAAAAACACATCACTCATTCAAATCCCCTTCCCTAATTTCCTGAATATAAATGTGATCCTCCCTATAGACATGAAGTTTGGCCAGCAGTCATGATATTCCAGCCTATTTCTCGCTCTTCCGCTGAAAAACGTACCGAGTACAGACTCTGGAGGAAGATAAAGATGCGTGCATGGAAAGATAAGTGTAATGGGTACAAGAACGTACACCCAGAGGGACACACCTGGGTCGGACTGGTCAGTGGTCAGACAGATAAGAAAGACATTTCACTTTGTTATGCTGTCATTAGAAAACAAGGACAAACAAAGACCGATTCCTTACCTTGACATCTTCTGGACAGTCATTGAAGCAGAGGCCGCTGAGCACTGAGGAAGACAGAGATGCCAGAGTTAGACCTGTTGCCCAGCGTGTGTTACATGTTCAACACCAACGCACGCTGATGTGGAACAAGTGTCGTCTGTGACGGTGCTGTTGCTGTGCCCTATGGGCCACTGTGTCGACATGTATCCACATGTTTCAAGCATCAAGAGGGTCAAACTCAAACAGAGAAATAAAGTTCTCTTACACAATGCCTCAAGCTCCACTGCGGCTGACAGTCGTAACAAAGACACTCAAATTAATATTAACTGTGCTTAAGCGTTCCTCGCATTCACATTATATTTCAGACAATTGAAATATCTGTTCTGTGTGCTAGGTGAATGTGGACAAGACAAACAACCAAAGAAAGGAGGGAGGGAGCATTAGAAAATAAATTGCCGACAATGACAAACATAAAAAAATAAATGTGCATGCTATTAACACTGCAAGTGTGTGTATATGTGAGTGCTAAGAGAGCATTTCACTTAATTGTGTGTACAAGCGGAGCGAGGGCAAAATCTGCTGAATTGCTAATCAGTCATTAGAGAAGTGACTTTATTAGCATACTAATAGAGTCCTGGGTCTAGGTTGCCTTGATTTGCCTGATGGAGTCACGCTGAAGCCCAATAGCCTGTTAATAAGGTCTGCACCCAGTGCTGTACTAAACAGCAGCCAAACCCAATGCACCTATTCAAAGGGAACATTGCAGTGTCCCTGGCTCAATTGCACAGGCAGTGGGTGGATGAAGCCACATTGCCGCAAACATGTTAATCACAAACATTAACTGTACACACAGTACACACTGTACACCCATTTGAACAAAAGTGAGAACTGTAATTATTTTGTGAAGGATTTCCACTCAGGCACCGGCTCTTTACAATGGATTGACAGGTGCCAGGTGACCCTGATACAAACTGTGGAATGTCCCCTGTTACATAGTGTCCATTTATTGTCCATAGTTCCCTAATTGTTTTCTCCACACTTCCACATTCACTCATCCTCATCCTTTATTCATTCTTCTACACTTTATAGAATATTTATAGAACTATGCAGCAGCACACCATTAAGCATTAACGAATGGTAACTACAGGAGAGGCTTAAATACAGTGGAGCCAATCAACGCAGTGTTTTGTGAAAACAAACTCCTGGAGTGTTGTTTAACAGAAGCTAATATACTTCTATTTCTACAAATGTGACAACATCTCTGCGAGACGCTTGTACCAATACACAACCCACATTGTTTTTATTTTTTCACCATTCTATTTGTCTTTCTACTTGAACACCTTGTGAAGCAAAGGTAGCCATTCACATTACACAAATCCTCAACTTTCTCTACGTTGTGCACATCTACAAATTTTAACCTCCAGTTTCACTATGAGCTTTCAAATTTCACTATAGGCAAATAAACTAGATTAGCATAAATTAATCAAATAAATGCTGGATCAAAATGATGTCCCTTTTCTTTCTGAATACTTCAAATGTAGTTCTATTATTTTTAGGATTTAGCATAGCAAAGTCTGTCCGTCCATTGGTCGACCCTACACGTCAGTCTAGACTGAAATATATCTCAACAACTACTGGATGAATTGCCATACAATTTGGTCCCCAAAGGATGAATCCTGCTGACTTTGATGATCACCTGACTTTTCCTATTGTGCTCCCATGAGGTACACATTTGTAGTTTTTGGTGGATTGCCATGAAACTTGGTGTCCCTGAGGATGAACTGCAATAACTTGGTGATCCCTTACTTTTCATCTTGCCCCATCATCAGGTCAACCAGTAAATATGTCAAATACTTTGGGAAAAAAAGGTTGATGTGCTACAGCAAACTTTCGAAATGTTGAACCCAATGGGCCTCATTCACCAATATCTTCCTGCAGAACTGATGAAGTATATAGGCCTAGCAAAATTCAAACAACAAATTATGTGTAAAGTAATGAAAATAATTTACAAAATTATAAAGGAGAGAAATATGTAATTTTAACTGACAAAAACGGTATAACTTCTTATTTTGCGCAAACATGTCAACTCTCAATAGTATGTAAGAGTGCTCGAGTGTCTGTAGATTCTGTTCCTACCTAAGAACAAATCCCACATAAGAAAACATCGGTGAATGCCAGAATCTTCGTGAAAACCGCGTAAGTGGGGTTTAAGAACTAATTTGTTCTTAAGAACGTTTGGTGAATCAGGCCCATTGTTATGTATGAATGGTCGTGATTAGTGGGTCTGACCAGGGTCATTTTTCAATTCCAGTCCGTCCCTGCCTTCTGCTATCACTTTGTGTGAATAAACAAGAGGTTTTCTTTCTTTTAAAGCTTTAATTTAAAAAGAAATGGCGTCTGTGTGGCAAGGGCAAACTTGCTGCTTTGAAGTTCACAAGCTTATTAATTATATGCCTGAGGCGGAATTCAGATGGAGCTCCCATCAAAGATAAACATTTGTTCCTTGACCCTTACCGACCACACTGTGTATAGGCTGCTACTTAACATCCTTGATAAACAGGTTTCACCTTAATTTCATCAGGGAACAAACACTTTCATTTTTTTATCGGGGATTTTGGTCTTGTCATCTGACATTGCTTTTCAAAGCATGTTTAGTAATCACATACTGTAGGTATTCCAGAAAACTGTCACAGATGATTCATCATTTAATGAGACCGTAAAAACTTCAACAACGGCTTTCTATAAAATGACTGCAGTTAGTGCCCAAAGCCCAAAGCAGTTTCTGGCTATTCTAGTGTCCTAGAAGTGGTGATGAATAAAGCTGAATTAAACTATATAATAAATATATATATATATATATATATGAAATTTGTCATTTTATTATTTAAAAGATCAAAGCCTTTAGTAATGCTAGTGGAATCCTGTCTGAGGGCACATTAATGTCCAGAAACAGCCCTACTGTAATTATACTGCTCATCAACTCTGAGCAAACACCACATCAACACATCACAGGCTTTGGACCAAAGTCATCTTTGAAGGACATAGATGATCAATACATTTTAGGGGTCGGATTATTCATTGTTTGTTTGAATTTCATGCTGTTCGGGGTCAGGCTGCAGGCATCGCGGTCACTGACACCGTACATGAATAACGTAGAGGGATAAGACCAGCCATTTGTTTGAAGTCTGTCTCATTTGGGATTATAGGGACAGAGAACACAGGACATAAGACACAAGACTGTAGCAGGCCTCAAAGCCTACACACTATCGGCTCACAGCCAGTGGCGCAAGAAGTGGGTATGCGCTATATGCGGCGCATCGGGGCGCCGCACCATGGGGGGCGCCAAATGTTTTTTGGGGTTTTTTTTATAAGTAGCTGCTGTTGTGTTTCTAACTCATTTCTGCATTTCCTCAATGTTATATAACATTTTAGAGGACTAACAGGCTAGAGTAGGCGCTCGCATAAGATTCCATCATAGAATGTTGACATAGAAGAGGGAGCAGGGAGAGGGGGGCAGGGGTCGGGAAGTTTCTAAAAATAGAAAAAGAAAGAGGGAAAAGGAGATGGCATGTCAAGGGATGCGACAGCAGATAAATAAGTGGATGGTGGAATCAGGTAGGATTTAAAGTGTGACGTGCTTCGAGGCTTGCAAATACTCATGTTAACAGACTAGCTAGTGGTTGCGAACACTGGGAATATAGTCAGCCAAATAGGGGTTTACGACTAGCTTAGAATATGCAAAACTGAGGTTGCTGAGCTGAAAACTGGTAAATATACTATAAGATAGCATGTACTATAAATGACAAGAATCTGGAAAACATAACTAATGCAATAACTCTGGTTTACCAATTAATCATGCATAGATTTGCTACCAAACTTGGAGGCTTGCAAATATTCATGTTAACAGACTAGCTAGTGTTTGCTAGCTTAATGCAAACCAATGTTGCTGATAGCTACATTTAGATTTTGGTTAAACCCTATGGTACCAATCCCATGCATGACATATCTCAATTTTATTAAGGTCAAATAACAACTGGCAAATGTAAGGTAGCATGCACAATAAATGACAAGAAGCTGGAAAACATAACTTACATAACATAACATAACTCTGGTTTACCATGGATTAATTACTAGATTTTGTTTTTCCAATTAGCTGTCAGACATACAGGATATAGTTACATCTGTTGGGTGACATGGAAGCTGTAATTACAGGGTCACATCTCTCTCTCTTTAAAGGTCTGCGCTAAGTGGCTCTCCATATTTGTTTTTTAAAATCCAAAATTTGAATGTAATTTCAACAGCAGCACAACCTTACTGCATACTAGTTGTCTTATCTGATGCCATCACTAGGCTGATTTAAGAATTGAATTGAGGCTGCTATATTTAACAGTGAGTTCATTTCATTCAGGTGTGAAGATGGTGGATCAGGAAAGACAGGGGAAGTCAACAGGTAGGTCTAACATTAGGTGGAAGTGTAGGAGGAGTCACTTGATACCAACAGATTAATTTCTTCATATTATTAATATGGAAAAACTAATGAAAAATATATTACATAATGTTTGTTTGACAATATGTCTTAGTGGAGAAGAACACCAGCAAGGAGTGAATGAGACAGACATGAGGTGGGCGAGTGATGACATCAGGTAGGAGTTCTATTAGTTAGACCACACTAAACTAAAGGTCCTGCATGGTTTGAAGTTCTGTTGACCAACCTGTTCACTGTGTCCTTCTTGGGGGGAAAAATAGTGCAGACAGAGATGGAAAGCCACTCACCACTCAAATCACATCAACTTTGTCACAATTTGGTTGCCAAGGGCAACCGGGCAACCGTTAATGTTGAGCCCTGATATATATATAGACACATATAAAAAATTGTTGCTGCATACCCCTCTGACACTGGGTAGTTGCGCCCCTGCTCACAGCACACATCCCAAACTATAGAATCTCATCCCTTAAGAGTCCGGTTTAGTGTATTGCATTCTATTCTCACACATTAAAGAATAACCGTTCTCACTTCAGCAGTTTTCTCTCTTCATGCCTGTGTGATTAACAGGTCAGAGAAAAATGCACTTCACAGAGTCTCTTTTAGAGTCTCTGCATCTCTGTTGGCTATGGCACACACTGTAAATTGTGTCCTTGTTAGTGTTAATCTGACAGCAATTTTTAAAATGAATCCTGAGTAAAATTGATGCGAAATGTATCCTCAAATTACAAAACACCTCACGCGGAAAAGAGTAAGATGTCGGTACATGAAGGGACCAAGAGGAACAAACAATGTCATGCAGCTTGAATGCAAATATACTATGTGACAGCAACTGATTGTCAGGATACTCTCTCCTACTGGGAAACGAGTGGGATGAGTGTTTACAGTCAATTAAATGGACACGTTTGAGAAGAAGGAATGTGCCTGGCAATCTGCGTTTAGGTGATGGAAAAAGAAAACCGTCAGACTTTAGTGACATTTTAATTTCCTTTGTAGATGCAATGAAGCTAAAACACACTTGGCACCCCATGGAAATAACACTGTCAGCACGCCCTAGCCTCGTCATGTCAAACTTTCTCTCTCCTTTTTATTTTCCTGCCAAATGTGACACCCAATAAACTCCAAGTAAAAACCAAAAAAGGAGGCGCTTTTAGAGGTCTTAAGACATCCACTTAAAAACTCTTGAATGTAAGGTATGTGTGGCAGTGGAAAAGAAATTATGAATTTAAATCAGCGAGAGGGGACACACATTCTACATTAGAAATTCCGTGGCATGAATCCACTGATGCATGAAAAGAAAGAGGGAGAAAAATATGGACATAAACGGCATGAATGCAGATGTCCTTCACAACTCAATGGTCACGCCGTCGCTCCAGGAAGTAGATGAGTCTGTGTCGTGAGTGTGTGTAGGCAAGTCTGTTACTACAGTCACGAGAGAGAGGAAACTCAAATGTAGTGTTTCTTCTGTTAGACTGTGTTGTTCTCCATACTTCAATCTTTGGATGACATGTAACAAGCGCATAACAGCTCCTCCATGGCCAAAACAAGATCCCTCAACAGCTCGCACACATCATGTGGGGAACAGATATCTTGTCTCTAGCCAGTAGAGCAGTCTCTCTATCTCTCAAACACACACACACACACACACACACACACACACACACACACACGCACACACACACACACAAACACAACAGTACAGCCTATACAGCCTCTGTGCGACTGATCTAACCTATTTTCTAGTGTAATATTAAGACTGATGGCAGCTCCTTCGCAAGACTAACCTAATCCGGGGGAGGATGACCTGGTCTGTGTACTCTGTGTGGGTCTGTATGTGTTTTCATCATTGTGACAATGAGCTGGCCAGTGAGCGGTGTTTTAGGTGCATTAAGCAAAAATTGCCAGTCTTCATTTAAAGCCCCAGTGTGTAACATGTTTAGTTGTTCATTATCTAAATCTGTGTTGCCCGTTCACCAACTTGTCCTTTTTCATGAATATTTACCACCACCATCAACTCCAAGAATTCCTTTTGGCTTGAAATTTGACATTTGCATTTGCATGAACTGGGGTAGACGCTCCATATTACATATGCTCCATTCATCTTGAAATACGATAGCCGGTAAGGGACATACAGGACATACTGCTCCGCCTTTTGCGTTTTCTCTGTCACATGATAAACTCCCAGGTGCTGCTAATTCTGCTAATGGGTATCGTAGCTTCCCGGCCCCCGGCAAGTTTGAATAAGGAAACACGGAAGACCACACATATTCAAAATCCAAATTTCAGGAACAGGAGTCTTCTTCTTCTTCACCCAGAAAAAGAAAAAGGAGATTGAAAAAAGCAAGAGACCGGCTTTTTGAAGCGTGAAGGCTACCGTAGCTGTAATACCTACTTTGAACTGCGTGGTGCGAGAGAGCTGATTGCGATATATGATCTCAACGCTGATGGGAGAAATTCCTACACATTGGACCTTTAAGCAAAATAGCATTGCCCATGATTCTCAAACTGAGAAAAATGGGCATAGCATGTTTATGTCTACAGGAGAAAACATAAATCATGTGCACACAACAATAGCAACACAAAGTAAAAGCAAAGTAAAGGCAGTTGTTCAGGCCTCCAGAAGTTTCAGGAAGCTTGTTTTAAGCGTGCGGTCCACTGTGGCGCTGTCTCGAGCGGACCACTCTCTTTCTCTGTTAAAATGAGTCGGGAAGCGGACAGCAAAAGCTAACTTTACTTTTAATAATATTAAATAAAGAGAAATGTTCTCCCTTCGCCCTATAATGGTCATAAATCAATACTAGAGTAGCCTACTTCCTTGCTTAGTGCTGCAATTAATAAAATGCAGAGAAGGATAAAATAGCATCTGTCTTCACAAAAATCATCTGTTGAGTGTTTGATTTGTGCTTTAGAACATAATCAATGTGAAACAATAGTAAATTAAGATTTATTTCTCTCGGTCTACTGTACAATGACAAATTAAAGTACAAAACATTTAGTTCCAACTACTGCCAGAAAACGCTTAGTCATGTTGTAACCTCGGTTCTCTGAGTGAAGAGACTCTCCCTCCACCATACATACGGACTAGGTAACAGTGGAACTGTTAGTTATACAGGAGAGAAGCCAGTCATTTGAGTTTGTTGCAAAACCTTTCAGTGCTCGGTTTTCATTTTGTGACTTTGTCTTATTTCTTCATTGAAGTTTTCTGTAAAATAGTGTTAAAATCTCGGCTCGTCTCAATCTCAAGAACCCAATCTCGTGTCTCGTCTCGTGAGCTGGGTGTCTTGTCACACGCCTAATCTATATATATCAGGATGTTTGTATGTTTAAACGTACAAATTGGGCCAGTAGCCAGGGAGATCCAGCTATGTGCTTCTCAAAACACTGCTGAATACACAGAGTGCTGGTCTCCTGCTAAGAAACTAACATCCCCAAAGAAGTGATTCACTAGCCCTAAGATCTGATCAACTTGTGCATCCCAATTATCTACTTATTTATTCTAATGCAGCCAGTGTAAAATATGCACTGGCCAGTCACAAAATGTGAGGGAGAACACTTGTTCTGTTGCAATTAAATCAAATGTGGCCGGAGCTCTGGATTTTAATAGCGCGTTGGATGCTTTTGCCCAGAACCCAGTGAGGAAGAAATATTTAGTTAAAAGAAACACAGCTGACAGCGTGGGTTTGTGGCTAGTTTAATGATAAGCAAAAGTCAGATTCCTATGGTCATACATACTTTGTTGATCAATATGTCGCTAAGTGAACCTAAACTCACTGGCCTTGTTAAGTTTCAGTGACAGCTTGACGACAGCTACCATAATTCAGATTTAACATTTACCTTCATGTACCTTCTGAAATTTTGTTTTAATGATACGATGATGAAGTGTGAATTATAATGTAAAAAAAGAATATATATTATATATAACAGAGAAGGCACACTGATGGCTGTGGATTAAAGTGCATCACGTGGTAGTAAACAGAAGTCTGCCATTACTGCCTCTGTGCTCTTAATCTGTGCTGCCAGTTTGTGGTCTGTGAAACTAGAAATCAGGTCATTTCTCACCACTAAGGACTTACTCACTGGTGTAGTGTGTCTTATTACTGCTACTGGATGTCAGCCAGTTGTAAGTTTCAGGATTGTGGGGAAAAGAGTACCTTATACATTTACTTCTTATTTTTTTTTATTGTTTTATACAGTTTTTAATGGAACACCAAAGAACAGAACAAAAAGGTCACTAGGGGTATAACATACAATTATTCTGTTCATAAACTGTTAGAGTCAAATCAGGGGTTACTCTCCCAATTGTCTCAGAGGAGTGAGAGGAATGAGAAATGACTTGTCCTTTTCCTTTTTATCCTTCCTTTATAATAGTATCATGAGAACAAATGTAATTGTCCCCTCAGGTCAACAAAAGGTCCAAGGTCCCATCACACAACACAAAATCCAGAATGTCTTCACTGGACAAATAGGGGACAGAAAAGAAAAAAATTCTCAATACAACATTACCAGTAAAATGCAAATGGGAAAATAAGTACAATAAAATAAAAAATAATTTGCAACACACTCACAATATCTCCTTATGCTCATTCCCTACTCCTATACATTAGCCATTTTGACCAGTACTTGTAGAATTTATCCATTTACCCATTTAGTGGGTACCATATTACCCACTTACAATCACTATCCACTCATCTTTTGTTGGTGAACTCTCCTGCAACCATTTCTTAGTTATTGTTATTTTACTCGCAACTAATAATACATTAAGTAGGTATTTGTCTTGAATATTGAGATCAGTTGGTGTATTTCCTAAATATATAGTACTGAAACTGAACTCCGTCTTGAATCCCAATATCAATTTTATTTCAGTGAATATCTCGAACCAAAAAGGCTGAATCGTTGTACATTTCCAGAATATGTGAAGGTAATCTGCCATAGAAGTATTACATTGTCTCCAACAGAATGCAGATTCTGGTTTACCATTCTGTAATTATTCTCTTGTGGAGTGATAAAAAATCTTATGATATTCTTCCATGAGAATTCTCTCCATTGACCTGAACAGGTGGTAGTATACTGTGTTTTACAAATGTTTAACCACTCTTCATCAGATAAAATTATGTTCGCTTCCTTCTCCCATTTATCTTTAACATATAGTGTGGAGTTATTTTTAGAAGATTGTATACTTGAATATATTCTTGATACCAGTTTCTTATGAGTCCCACTCTTATATGCATCAATAAAAATATTGATAATATTAATTTCGATGTTATCGTAATTTTTTATTATAATGGTTCCTAAGCTGTAAATATCTAAAGAAATCTTGTTTTTCTAAAATATAGGTGCCAGTAAGATGTTGGAAGCTCTTTAAACCTGTGTTGGTTGAGATTGTACAATACAATGTAATGCCTTTCAACGGCCATTGTTTAAACCTTGGATCTAACTGTGCAGGTTTAAAATCATTGTCATAGGCCACCCATCTTTTTTTTAAATTTTTTTTATTGATGTTACAAGACATGAATACACATTTGGTCATATAATACATATTTTCTATCTTGTCCTACAACGTCTTCTTTTTCCCCCAGAACTAAATGTACACCCCCCCCCCCACCGCACCCACAATAAGAAAAAAAATAACAAAAGATTAAACTAAAATATACTGGTAGCAAGAACAAAATAGGGAAGTGTCCCGGGTATTCTATTTTACACAAAGTCCGATCTTATTGGCCTAATAAATTCCAAAAATCCATTCCACAACCTAGCAGCCACCCATCTTAACAACCGTGCCTGTTTCTCGAGCTTAAAATTTTTACATTCCTTGAACCAAACATTGAGAGGAACCATCGTCCAATGACTCAGTTCATTAGAGTATTTAAGCCTAGTAGTTTTATCCCCCAGTAGGGTGGGGAGGGGAATGTCCAGCTGGCTAAATTCTAATTCTTTCCATCTTGCTTCATACTCATTATTACACCAACAGACTAGATATTTCATCTGTGCTGCTTTGTAGTAATCTTCCAAACAGGGAAGAGACAGTCCTCCTCTCTCCCTTGATAATTGTATTGTTTTAAGTCTGACCCTAGGTTTCTGATTTTACCATATGAATCTAGAGATCATTCGGTTCCACTCATTAAACTGTTTTTTTGGAATCTCTACCGGCAGCGGTTGGAATAGAAACAGTAATCGAGGCAGAACGTTCATTCTTATACTTTCAATTCAATTATATAAACCGAGGGGTAAGGGCATCCATCTATCTAAATCTGCTTTTTGTTCTTTAGTTATGGGTTCATAATTTATACTGTAAATATTTGTCATATTCTTTGGTATGTTAACTCCTAAGTATTTAATATTAGTTTTCCACTTAAAATTATATTTATTACGTATGCTCTCCTGTGGTGAGTAATTAAAAGAGAGGGCTTGAGTTTTGTCTAAATTTAATTTATATCATGAGTACCAACCAAACTGCTCAAGGCATGACATAAGTTTAGGTAAACTGGAGTCAGGGTCAGATATTGTCATAAGTACATCATCTGCATAAAGACATATTTTGTGTTCATTTCCTTTAAATTGGAATCCCGATATTTCTGTATCTTCTCTAATTGCTTGGGCAAGTGACTCTATGAATAGTGCAAAAAGTGTGGGACTTAAAGGGCATCCTTGGCGACATCCCCGTTCTAGTGTAATTGAGTTAGAAATACTACCATTTATTTTAACCTGTGCCGTCGGTAAATTATATAGTGGTTTAAGACATCCTATAACCTTTTCATTGAAGCCAAAACGCTGCAATACCAGGTACAAAAACTCCCATCGCACGGAGTCAAACGCCTTTTCAGCATCGAGGCTAATTACCAGAGATTTAGATTTACTTTCGCTTATGCTATCAATCAAAAATAATGCTCGCCTCACATTATCTTGTGTCTGCCTGTTTTTCACAAATCCCGTTTGGTTGATATCAATTAACTCAGGAATAATATTTTCTAGTCTTTTTGCAATTATTGTAGCATATAATCTATAGTCTAAATTCAAAACTGAAATAGGTCTATATGACCCACATTCCGTCCTATCTTTTCCAACTTTTGGTATTACTGATATGATAGCTTGCTTCCAGGATATTGGTGTCTCTCCCCCCTTAAGAACATGGTTAAAACATTTTAACAGCATAGGTATTAATAATTCTTTAAATTTTTTGTACCACTCTGCTGGATACCCATCCCCCCCTGGTACTTTATTTGTCTTTAAATTTGATATGGCCCTATCAATTTCAGTTTCTGTGATTTCTTGTGTCACCAGATTGTTTTGTAAAAGTCCTAAGTCTAGAGATTCCAAAACATTTTCAACAATGGAAGGGTCCACTGCTTCTGGCTGAGAATATCATTTTTTATAGTAGATTTCAAACGACCTTAATATATCTTCCGTTTTGTAGCACGTTTGATTGGTTTCTGGATTTCTAATTTTGAAAACTGGCCTTTCCGTTTGCTGCTTACGGAGTTTCCAAGCTAACATTTTTTTAGCTCTAGGTCCATTTTCGTAGTACTTCTGTTTGATATATTTAAGTTTAACCTCTACTTGTTTATCAAGTATCTTATTTATTTGCTGTTTTATTACTTTTATTTCCTCTAAGATTTGAGGTTTATTTAATTCAATATGTTTTTGTTCCAGTGTTTTTAGTGAGTTTGATAAATCAGTCAATATCTTCTGTTTTTCTTTTTTTTTTCTTGAGGACCACTTTAACAGCTTTCCTCTTAACACTGCCTTAGCAGCATCCGATAGAACACTTGATGACATTTCCTCATTATTATTAAATTCAATGTACTCTTTAATTTCTTTTTTAATATACTCTATACATTGGGGATCATTTAAGAGGCTAGTGTTCAATCTCCAAACGGTGTTCCTGGATTGAACATCCAAATAAAGTCTCAAGTAAACTCCTGCATGATCTGAAACATCTCTAGTTCCTATAGCACTACCTATAATTCTATGCCTGTCCGATTGGAGCATGAAAAAATAATCAACCCTTGAATAGACTGTATGAGGATGGGAGAAAAATGTAAACTGCCTCACACTTGGGTGGAGTTCCCTCCATATATCAATCATGCCAGCTTCCTTAAGCATTTTTTTTAACATAAAGAGATTCAGAATTTATCTTTTTTGCTGGATTTGAAGAGTCTAGGGTAGGCTGCAGCTGTACATTCCAGTCGCCTCCACATAAAAGTGTGCCTGATACTTCTGAAGTTATTAGATCAAATATTTTCGTAATTAGTAGTTTATCTTTTCTTGGTGGTCTGTAAAGATTAAGTAATGTTACCCCAGAATATAACGTCCTTCTTTATCAGCTATTTGGCTGGAAACCTGAAAAGTCACCTTATTTGATATCAGTATTGCAACACCTCTTGCATGTCCTTTAGTGTACGATGAATAAAAAGTGTTTCTAAATCCTAACTTTCTTAGTTTTTCATGTTCCGTTCGTACTAGATGAGTCTCCTGCCAAAAAAATAAGGAGATTGTAATAAAGAGATGTTGGTCCTCTCTTTCATCTTAGCTATAAGTTTACTTCGTTTGATAGGATTTTGCAACCCATGTACGTTAAGTGAAATAATTCTATATTCTTGTTGTGACATTCCTTCTGATGTACTATCATATTAAAAATCCCAAGTGACCTTAACATTGTAACACAAATAACACCAAACAAAAAAGTGAAAAAATAAAGGGGTGTACAGTCAAAAGAAACAGCAACTTCCATAGTCAAAGTTCCTTTTAAAGAAACTTCTATTTGGAAAGGAAAAACTTCGATTAATGAAGGGCCTTCCCCGTGAAAACTGATATCACCAGAGCATGTCTTCTCCATAGCTCCCAAACATAGACGTTGTATTACTTTTTAAAGGTCTATCAAGCTATGACGTGAACCCAACTAATAATAAAACGCCAAAATCAGGGTTCTGTGTATGAACACTGGTATAAGTGAAATATTGTATAAAAATTAACATTACCCTTGTCATAATAGACCGTTGTTTTCGTTGATTTCGGACGTCATGTTTTAACTGATAATTTATCCAGAGTGGGAGTCAAACAGCTTCTCCTGTGTGCCGGCGGAAATCCTGGAGTCTTTTCCGTGCCCTCTCTTGATGGTCATCTCAGTTGCGTCGTGGTTTCGCGCCCGCTATTTCCCAAGAATTTTTCCTCAGCTTCTCCATTAAAGCTGATACGGCGGTGTCTTCTTTGATGCTGGCCATGGTCAGTCCTTTCTTTTTTAGGTCCTCCATTGCCTCCGTTGCGCTGTTATATACAATGGGGCAATCTTCAAAAAATACCTGAAGTTTAGCGGGTGGTGGTGTCTGAAAACGGAGACCCTTCTCTTTGAGCAATTTCCTGATGGTGGTGTATGCCCTCCTCTTCTTTTGAGTTTCAGCCGGGTAATCCTGATCGAAGTACACCCGTCTCCTTTTCAGGTAAACTTCCTTCTTCTGCCATGCCGAACGAAGGACCAGCTCTTTAATCCTATATTCAAGGAAATACACTACAACCGATCGGGGATTCGCATTTGGCGGTGGTTTAGGGCCGAGCGCCCTGTGACAGCGCTGTATCCCAAGATCAGTATCGGACAGGGACAGATCTGTCTTGATAAGATTTTCAACAACCTGTATGTTGTCATCTCCGGCCTCTTCCGGGATCCCGTACAAGCGTATATTGTTTCGTCGTGACCTTGCTTCAAGATCTGTCAGTTTTATTTGCATTTTTTGTTGAATGACGAGGGTTTGGCTTAGCACGTCTCTAGCCTCTGCGTTCCACTCTTCCAACTCCGCGACCCTATGCTCGGCCTCCTCCACTCTATTCACCGTGTCTTTCAAATCTTTGCCAATTTCGTTCAGTTTAAGGTTGATGTCTGTACTCAGGCTTGCCAAGTCTGCTTTCCAGTCTCTGGAGAAAGTCTCCTGAAAGTTGTTTAATTCTGTGTTCACGTCAGAACGGAGTGCCTTAATTTCAGAATATATAGCGCTGATGCAAACTTGCATTGTATCCATGGCCTCGTTCTCGTCAGCGTTGTCATCGCCATTTATTTGTCTCTCGTTTTTCTCAGGTCTATGGGTTGATTTGCCTCTAGCTTTTCGTTGTTTCTCCCCCTCCATAACTGTTAATCAATTACACGGCGTAAAGTTTAAATAAACAGGGGAGTTTAACCGACTTGTCTGGGAGCTCGCGTTCTACACTGCCACTCGCCTCGACGCAATACCGGAAGTCTATACATTTACTTCTTAAAACTCATCTATGCATGTGTGTAAATCCAACCTTGACATACTAGCTTGTCAGAAAGAGGGCTAGTAACTCTCCAAAGTTAGGCAAAAATTTGTCAAGGGCAAAAACTGCCATTTTCAAGGAGGTCCCTTGACCTCTCAGCTCAAGATATCTGAATGAAAGTGAGTTCTATGGGTACTCACTAGTATCCAGGGTAACGGACTGGAGCTAAAAAAAAACAGCCCTGGACTTTCTCCCAAATAGGCCCATCATCCAGCCATTTGCCCCTAGCTGTGCGCAACAGACAGTAGCCAGGATGTCCTGATACTATGCCACAATACTGTAGCCTATCAGACAAGGTATTCACAGCAAGTAACATCTCAAAACCAATGATGATTATGATGAATTACACAAACTTGTAATTATAAAACAGTACAGAGTATTTCTGACTACACTTTCAGAGATAAAGTAGGCTACTTGCTGTACCTGAACATGGGGATTAGATATATGGTAAGCCTATACCAAAACTACACTGAGAGTGTTAGTTACTATATACTATAACTTATAACTATTCAAATATAATGTAAGCAAATTTAATGTTGGGGAAGTAAAAGAAAAAAAATGTATGGTTACATTTGGTGAATTATTTCGCCCCCTTCCCTGTTTGTTAGCATGTTTAGAATGGTACCAATGCATGCCTGATGTTTTCCCGTTTAATCCAATACCATAGTCTTCATCCTAGCAGCAAAAATGAGCTCACTACAACCTCTCATATACAACCAAGTGAAATTGCGGTCAACCCGCGATTAATTTCTAACGCGTTTAATGTTTCAAATGAACCTAACCGAAATTATTAAACACGTTACGTTTGACAGCACTAAATGGCACGATCATTTTCATAATCATGATGCACACCCATGTTGATAGCTGACTATGCAATTCGCTAAGATAGGGATAAAGGCAGCCTTTTATAATGTGCCCTGCTCCTGGCACTTACCTGTACATCTTGCTGATGTGAAATGAACTCTGCTGTCTGTCCCTCATCATGACCAGGCTGTGGATGCTCAGGCTCAGCTTTCACTTGGTCCTCTACACTCTGGCTAAGTGATGCAGTGCTGCTTTGGTCGTCAGGGACTACAACATTACTGCTCTGTGAGCTTTTAGCATTTTGCTGCATCAGTCTAGAGAGACTTGGCCCTCCTTTCTTTGAATTTTTCCCATCCACCTTTCTCCTTACATTTTCTCCTAGCCATTGTCACGTCTAATGATGTAGGCCTATAGACTGGGTAACCCCAGCCCGATCTACCGGCGATTTGATTTTGCCCCGCAAAGATTGGGTTTAGTCTGGTGATAGCCACACCAGTAGGCCTACTCTTCTTCCTTTTTTTTTTTTTTTTTTACACGTAGCATATAAGTGATCGGATTAGCGCCCTCTGTTTTTGGCTGTTAATATCGCTTTATTAGACTTTTTTTTATGCCGATGCCGACGGCCATCGGTTGGACGGCCGTTCTGGACTTTTCCCGAACGCACAGATTGTCAGTCCGTCCCTGCTAGTCTCCCCTTTACAGACCTGCCCACTTGCTGCTAATCCCATGCAGTTTTTCTCATGCAGTATAAATGTGTTATTTAAGGCTATTCTAAAAAAAGGTGTTTATTATTTCTGTATAGTGGGGTTCCTAAACAGTCTTGGAATTGCATAAATTAGATATGACTGGAAATGTACTGAAATTTGAGGTGTTGTTTGGGGCTAAGGTGTTGACATCAAATATTAATAAGTTGCTAGCAGTTATTTTAAGCAATCATTCACACGCACTAATTTCATTTGACTTTCTAATGAACATAAGGCAAAAGCTTGAAATCTTACAGATAACCAGAATTAGCCTTGTGCTTCTAATATCTGGGTCGTAGACTATTGACTTTAATCATTTATTTTAATTATAACTATAGTGCTATTAAGTATTTGAAGACAAATTTAAAATACTAACCTACTTTTAAAATAGGGAGCTTTGCTCAGCTTTCTCTCATCATTATCTGATCTTATAATAATAATTAATATCACTAAATTTATTATCATATTTCCTTTAATACAAACCCCCTGAAATGTTTAGCTTGAAATTGAATGTTTTGAATTGAAAACATGCAGCAGCAAACATTTCATACACAGGTCTGAACAAATTGAACATTAAATCTTTATAGTTTGCAATAACTATAATATATATATATATATATATATATATATATATATATATATATATATATATATATATACAGTACAGGCCAAAAGTTTGGACACACTTTCTCATTCAATGCGTTTCCTTTTTATTTTCATGACTATTTACATTGTAGATTCTCACTGAAGGCATCAAAACTATGAATGAACACATATGGAATTATATGCTTAACAAAAAAGTGTGAAATAACTGAAAACATGTCTTATATTTTAGATTCTTCAAAGTAGCCACCCTTTGCTTTTTTATTAATAAGGGAAAAAATTCCACTAATTAACTCTGACAAGGCACACCTGTGAAGGTAAAACCATTTCAGGTGACTACCTCATGAAGCTCATTGAGAGAACACCAAGGGTTTGCAGAGTTATCAAAAAAAGCAAAGGGTGGCTACTTTGAAGAATCTAAAATATAAGACATGTTTTCAGTTATTTCACACTTTTTTGTTAAGTACATAATTCCATATGTGTTCATTCATAGTTTTGATGCCTTCAGTGAGAATCTACAATGTAAATAGTCATGAAAATAAAGAAACACATTGAATGAGAAGGCGTGTCCAAACTTTTGGCCTGTACTGTATATATATAAATAAAAATAAACACAGCAGTATGGTTCTCACAGTGCAGAGGTAATTTCATGGGAAATTAATTTTCTGTAACTGCACTAAACTGGCTTCTGATAAAATACTGAATTGATTTCAAAATATTGCTCACTGTTTTTGAAATCATTTGAACTACATCTCTGGCTGCTTACAAACCCTCCAGAACTCCTAGATCATCAGACACTGATCTCCTAACTGTATACAGAATCAGTAATACATTCAGTCATTATGAGCCCAATCTCTGGAACAAACTGTTTATGATGATATAAGATGTACCACAACTGTGTTGCTAAAAAAGCACCCTTAAGCTACCTGTTCTCTCAGTCCTATGGCTAGCTTGCCTCCATATCTCTGCTTGTCTGTCACTTTCCCTCTGTCCCTCCCCCTTTCTCAGACTCTCTTTCTCTTTAGGTATGTGTGGGTGGGTATGTTTATGTTGGTGGGTGGGCAGGGGATGATTAATATTTCTAGATGTACTTAAACACGTGCTCATGTCTTACTATTTTATTTTGTTCATGATTGTTTTGTGTAAAGCCCATTGAGCTTACATTGTTTATGTGCTATATAAATCAAGTTGACCTGACTTGACAGCCTACTTGGAGCCTCACCTTTAATTACATCCACAATTGCTCTCTATAAAAAGAAACTACAGGGAGCCATGGTAACGACATTCACACGTCACAACACAGTCCTGAGCTAATGGGTCAGCTGACGTCACATATGCGCACACACACACACCCACACACACACATAAAGAGCAACATGCAATAAATAGACCTTGACGGGGGGAACATGACCTGCCGTGTCAGCGCTAGTGGCTACAAGTGCGAGTCAACGAGAGCCAAGCGGACTCACGCTGTACACGCCAACACAACAATCTGACAGCTGAGCGGCATTTGCTCTGAGATGCTCATCACTTCTCATTGTCCTCAGGCTGCTTTTTGCTGACTGCAGGGCTGCTCTCACACACACACACACACCCACACATGCATGCACACACGCAGGCACGCACGCTATTGTCTTATCTGGTTGAAGTGTAAGTAAGACAAGGCACTGCACTGCCGTGGGGATTCAAATCCTAGAGGGAGCCCCCCTGCTCACTGCTAACTTTGGGTAACATCATTATAGCGTTGTTATATACTCACTGTCCCTGAACAGCTGGCAGTGGCTTCCACAGGGTTTCACTTTTGGACGAACACTACAAATGCAATGTGACCACCACGTTAATTAACCCTATCAATTAGAATCAAGTTTTACATCCTCTCAGAGGCAAACTGTCTAGAGAGAACATGTTCTCTTCATCCAAAGAGAACAATTTTTTTGTTGGCAATACTTTACAGTAAAATTACAGCAGTGCCAACTCTTTTTGTTATATGATTAAATGTGCTTTAAAAACTTGCACAGGAAAACTGCACACCAAATATAATGCAAACAAAAACAAACTGCATAATCTGAAATAAAGTTATCCAAGACTCAAAAAGACAGAATCACAGTGGTCTCCCTGCTGCTGCTGGTAATATAGGTGGTCAATTTTCCACCTTATTTACACCAAAAACAATATCAATCAATGTTTTTGTCACATGAAATCGTACAAGGGACAATTCCAGGGAAATGTTATCCTATCAGCTCCTTCAACTTGTGCAAGAGGTGGAAACATCACAAATGTTCTAGGAGAGGGATTATAAGATACTATGCTAAAACAAGAAATATGAATTACTGCTTCAACTTCAACTTTATGTGTGTCCCTAAAGGGCAACTGGGTGTGCAGCATGTATAAAACACATAAAAGACACATAAATATACATACAAGATCTCTTTATGGAACAGGTCTGATAACGTGCACTGTTGAACTCCCAATATTTGGAGTTTTGGACTTGATGTTAAGGTTACTGAACCAACAGAGAAGAGAGAGGGTCAGGACAGGTTCAATATGAGATCTGTAGAACAGAATTTATAAGGGACTTGTTGACATGAAACTTGGACAGTTTCCTCAGGCAGTCCGGACGTCGCTGGCCTTTTTTGCATAAAGCTTCAGAGTGAAAAGTAAAGTTTAGCTTGTTTTCCACTATGGTCCCAATATATTTTTCAACAGTCTACGCTCTGTCACTTTATGATGGTTTTTTGGTTGAGGTTAGTCGGTTTGTGTCTAAAATCAATGCACATGTGCTTAGTTTTTTGGACATTTAGTTTAAGGAATGCATTTTCGCACCAGTCTACAAATTCATCAACTACAGGGCCATGGCTGTTTTTGCTGTCATGTTCAGGAGGCTGACTATTGCAGAGTCGTCAGCAAACTTTAAAATGAACCAGTTTTCGTGCTGACTGCGGCAGTCGTCGATATACAGAACATAGACGAGAGGGGAAAGGACATAGCCCTAGGGAGACCCAGTGGATGATATCAATCAATCCCCCGACATGCATCTATTTACCCTCACTCTCTGAGGAACCTCCCTGTAGGTAATGGATCAAATGGCTGTAATATTCAGTAAAATGTGCTGTGTAGCTTGCTTGTTGTCATATTTGCAGGCAGAGCCATTATGACTTCAACTGTCAACATAAGCTGGTGCAGAATGCTATTTTGACAAACACGGGAGCAGGCGCTCCCACTCAGCCGTCTTTGTGTGTTGAAGCAGACACTGAGTGTGAGTATTCACACCAATCTGAACATACAGCCTCCAGTCAAATCCTCCTCCGGACGACAGAGCCCCACTGAAAGACTTCATGTAAATCTACCCGTTGTCAATTGAATGAAATGAAACGAGGGAATAAAAGACAGCTCTGACTGACAGACAGAGAGGCGGAGAGGAAACAGGAGGACAGGAAACAAGACATTTGCCGAAAAGAAACAAGAGAGGAGTGAAGGCAGGCTTTAGGGCAGAGGAAGAGGTGAGAGTAAGATAAAACCAGAAGCTTGTGAGGGTTAGAGGGGAGGAAATAAAAGAGGCAGGAATGAGAAAATATGGGACAAGAGAGGAGAGTAGGAAATGTGGAAAGAAGAGAGCTGGATTTGGCCGAGGAGGAGAAGAGATGAAAGGGGAGGTGAGGAGTGGAGAGAGGAGAAGGGAGTATATGAGCTCCCAGATGTTTCTCAATGCAGCTAATCTGCATCCTAATAAGTGAGCAGGAAACTAATCAACTCATACAGTTCTGCCTGTCACTCTCCATCTCCACACACACACACACACACACACACACACACACACACACACACACACACACACACACACACACACACACACACACACACACACACACACACACACACACACACACAGATGCTCATGCAGAGATACCCCCTCCCACTCTCCTCCCAATCGCCCATCATTTTGTCTTTCTTTCTAATTTTGGAGTTCATGATTTCTCCCATCTCCTCCCTCCTCAGCAGTAATCATCCATCTGTCCACCCTGCAACCACTTGTGCTTTATTGTCTCTTACAGCTTAAAGTGGAACCATTTGGCTTCGTGTAAGACTTAATAATCTCATGCATGTCCTTACTAGGTTTGTTGGAAATCCATTCCAAATAATGTGAATATGTCTCTCCAATGATGGGGTCCAAAACGGACCAGTAGAAAACCTACCCAAAATTCAAATTTACCCCAAGTCTGAATAGACCTGATGATAATAAGACCTGAAGCAAAGAGCGCAGTGTCGTTCCGCATGGCCGTCACCTTCATTAAATCGCCTGAAAACGACACCAGCCTGCTACAGTATAACCGTACAGATCTCTACTGATCTCCACACATATCAGACTGCTCGGCTTTAACTCGACTCAGACATTTCTCCATTCTCAGCTGAGATGGACAGCATAGCACTGCAGCGCTGCAGTCTTTATGCTATATACATTACACTCAACTAGCTGTCTTTTTTCCTCAGCTCATAGCATGATTTTCAGCCTACATACACATTTTTAACATTATTGAAACTAAGCATCTGATATTGGCAGCAAAAGAAACAAGTTAGCTGACTGCCGTCACTGCTCCTTTCTTTGCTGCAGTCCAACCGGGTGGGTGTGTATGATTAAAACCCTCTGTTATTCTACAGTATTATGGGGCTTAAAACACCAGTGAGCCGAGAGACTCTATGAGGGTGTACTTGAGATAAATGCTCACTTTGGCATGCTAACATGCTTACAAGTATAATGTTTAGCATGTTGCCTGTGTTACTTTAGCGTGTTAACATACTAACATTTGCTAATAATCACAAAAGTGAAAGTAAAGCTGAGGCTGATGGAAACATCAAGAGTTTTGCAGGTATTTGGTCATTAAACAGAGTAATGAACAAAATGAAATTTGGACCAGATTGTGGTGTTAAATGACAGGTTTAGAGGATCAAAGTTATTACTGAATAACTGACTGACCCACAGGCTGACATCTCATTAACTCTTTCATACGGACAATTAGCTAAATAAAACAAAAAAACAACATATCAGAATTGCTCCATTATCATTACAAAAACTAAAAAGAATCTGGGATATTAGGGATATTGGGATATGTTTTTTCTCTCTCTTTTTCTATGTATACATGTATATATTTTTTATTTTTATTTTCACAGAAAGGCATCCCAGCTGCCAATCTTCTGTTGGTCTGCAGCTGTACTCAAAAAAACCCTAGTTCCTAAATAATATATTCACCTATGGCAACAGAGGTACTGTACAGGTCTTGATGGAATGCACATACTATTACGTGTCGGGAGCACGGGAGGATAAGATGTCAGACCAGTACAGGTTCAGGTCATCTCAGTGTGAAAAGCCCAGCAAGAGTCCAGGCCTCTGGCAGGCTGCTGTCCGAGGCCAACCTGTGATGGATTCATCTCAGGAAGCCTGTGTTCTTCATGGGATCTTACCTTTCACTCACAAACTGCACACGCACACACACACAAGCCCGACACAAAGTCAATCCTTCAGCGGGTGTTGTTCAATAATGCTCTGGGGAGGGTTGAGTGATGTCATTTTGAGAAAATAGGATTCCATCTTACAGAACGGAGGACGGAGGCTGTCTGTAAAGCCACATCACTGTCTGACATAATGTGTCAAGTCTGAATATGAAGTTCGCACACACTCAGTCTCAATTATTACAGTGTGATGCTATCAGCCATGCTATCCGAGGTGCCTGAATAGAAAAAGAAAATTTGCCCTCAGGGGGGTTTCACTGGGAGGTATGAGGCTATTAAGCTGCATTTGAGCTCACGTTCACAGGGGAGTGGAATGAAATGTCGACAGGGTGTAACACTTGACAGATACATTTTTATTTTGGCTGATTGTTGTTCCCTCGCTAGTTTGTCAGCTAGATGTAGAAAATCTAACGCTAAACATGTGTGAAATATTCACAACTAAACGTAACAGCTGAAGTTGAATACAGAGGAGAAGTGGAAGAGCTGACAGCGTTAGCATCGACGGGAGGGGGAGACAGGCATTTTGGTGTGGGTGTGTCTGTGTGTGTTTTGTTTGATGTGCTGCAGTGAGACAAGACATGGATAACGAAAAGAACAGCAGTGTTTAGAGAGGCGGCACAAAAGGAATTTGTGTTACAGCGGGATGAAGGAGGACGAGTCAAGGACATACACAAACGTATTAGTGCACACAGAAGCTGTCAGGCTAACTGAAAATACATGTCTCCTTTTACAATTTTTTGTTCATTGACAAATCAAATAATATATCTAATATTTTAGGCATTTTCTCCCAAACATTTGTGCCGGTTGCTGTTGCCTGGAGATAATCTAGACTACAATTAGCCTCCTCTGATACCCAATCCAACAGAAACATAACATAAAAACACTCTATATTTCGAATATGAATAAAGGATATGATCTGATGATGTTCTGATCAATATTGTAACTGTGACTTCAATTATTGTCAAAAAATTAAAGGACAAATGACATCTTCTATATGAAATCCAGCGACCTAATAATGTGCATCCTGATATAGTTCTGCTCATCGGCAAACCTAAGCAAAGGTCTGACCAGCCAAGAACTAAAGCAGCTGTGGAGGTGTGCAAGGCATTTAAACTGTTAAACTCTTTAAACTAAGTGAGTCTCTACTGAGTATGATCACAAAACTAGAGCTGATTAAACGATTAGTTGTCAACTATTAAATGAATTGCCAACTATTTTAATAATCGATTCATCGCTTTGAGCAATTTGAAAAAAAAAGCAAAAGAAAAATCTAAATTCTCTTATTCCAGCTTCATAAATGTGAATATTTTCTAGTTTCTTTACTCTGATACGACCAATTATTTTTCACCATTTTCTGAAATTCCATAGACCAAACAGTTAATCAAGAAAATAAGATTTTTTTTTTTTTTTGCGCTGTAATCATGGCGTCATTGGAAAAGAGAGCTGGCCCTCCCTGAATATAAATAAAGGTTATAATAAAAATGTGTTTTTGATGAATAAAGAGCATCATGACTATAAAATGTATCTCAGGCAGTATGTATTAGACAGGCCAAATTTGTGTGTATATGTAATACTTGGCAAAGAATACTGATTACATACTGTAAGTATCCAAGTAAGTGTGTGTACTATCGTGTTCACAAGGGCATGGTGATGATTTATGTGTTTCTTGTGATTCTGAAAGCAGGAGCAGTTGTATCCCCTCCCTTTAAAAAAAAGACAACACAACAACTGTTTGCCAATTGTTCTGATACAGAAAGGGATCAACAACGCTCTTTTTATTCCTCCTACTAATGAGCAGAGCAGAGTGACAGATTAAACTGTGCAAAGGCCCGCCCTAGAGTGGAACTATTTTTGCTTTCCTCAAATGTCACTAGGCACTAGGCACTGTTCCAACATTTTGACTTCAGAAGACAGCGTCTTGATTTTTACAATAAAAAAATAAAACCTACTAACTGAAAAGAAAAAGCAGTAATCCAAAAATATAAAAACTATTTCTGAATATCGCATGCAGATATCAAAGCTACCGTTGCTTCTAGTCTAGTAGACATCATATGTGAATATCAGGATTAAAGTGTGACTGAAATACAGCCCATTGCAAACGGTGTGTGACATTTCATCTGAATTAGTGAACATGAAGTCATCTTTAGAATAGACAGAATAAAGGTTATATTTCTGCCATTTCTGACACCTTCACCAGGCAGTCTGAAGTGGAGAGTGACAGGTTACATGGGGAGAGAGGGAGGAGGCTGACACGCAATGAAGGTGTCAGGATTTACATGGTGTGCACCACAGCCAATAGTGTTTAGTAGTAAAACAGTAAATGATTAACTTAATTAACAGTTTTACATGTGGCTCCTCACTACAACTAATTATGCTATCATTTTATTTCATATTAGTGGTGTGACATATGTACTAGTTCCCAATGTCACACAGCCAGAGTTTGGTTTGCAACCAAAATTAGGATGATTTTATCACTTTACTGGAACACCGGAAGCCACACATAATTCATAAAAACAAACAACCTAGTGAGAAATCAGACTGACTGCTAACAAAACAAGGTTCATAGTATCTGCCACTTAATGGAAACTTTTAGTAAAAGACGGGAGAATTTTACTGTGCCCTTTCCAACAACAACCAACAAGTAAAAACAAGATCAATTTCAAGGTGTAGCCTATTGGGGTTAACCTGACTCCTCCAGATGGATCGCTTCGTATTGGCTCGACATATCCATCTGGGAACTTTCCGTTGGGAACTTTTGGGAAGGGGCGAATATCCTGGTTAGCTGATTGGATAACCCATCTGTCTATCACCACCTATGTTCATGAGAGATGGGCCAAATCAACCAATCAGATCAAACTCTTGCTGAAACCAGTCGGGAGAAGAGCAAAAACATCTTTTCCTCCGAGAAAAGCGTCCAGTGCCGTTTTTTTGCTCTTCTTTCAATGAAGGAATACTTTCTAATTCAGATAAAACTTGCGCAATAGCTACGCTCATCTCATCCGTGGAAGCCGCCACGTTGTTTAGACTGAACAGTCGCTTCTCGTTGCGTCACACCTAAACCAGCCTCAAAACCAACGCTGATTGGTCGGTTGTTTGGCGAACAGCTCCAAATTTTCTCTATCTCAAGATGCCAGACTGATCTGCGAGTAGAAAACTGGAGCTCGCCAGATCAGGACGGTCTCACGAGGCTATATTGGGGTGGCAGTAGCTCAGTCTGTATTAGGGTTGGGTATCGTTTAGGTTTTTTCTGATACCGGTGCTAAAGCGATACTTTTAAAACGGTGCCTAAACCGAAATATATATAATATATTTATAATGTATATAAAATATAAAAAAAAGGAAGCCTAAAAGCCTAAAAAATGATAGTTGGCGACATTAAAGAACGGTTTGTTTATTGCTAAGGCCATATGGTCAAAATTAAATGATTTATTAATAATGTAATAACAATAACTTACAATGACTTCACCAGTAAATTGCTGGTAAATGAAAAAAACAAGCACCAGATGGGAAAAGGGTATTTTACAATAACTTTGAATGCACCACGAGGCTACCTGTTTCAAGTAATGCACCGCCTGTGTTGTTTTTCCGACAGCGTCAGCTGCAGACTGTCCCGGTGTTGGAATCCTCTACAGGGAAATACAGCCACACTTTACACCGCTCAACGTAAGCTGTCAGCATTCTAACCATTGGGTTTAATCCAGCTAGTAGCTAACGGTAACTTAGCATCCCATGCATCGACGCTGTCAGGCACCAACATTTTCGTTCTTATTTGGTCTCGTTACTACCATTTACGTCGGAACCGGTGCCCTATTGGCACCGCGTTTCGGTACCCAACCCTAGTCTGTAGGGAGTTGGGTTGGGAACCGGAGGGTCGCTCCAAGTCCCCGTACGGACTAAAGTATGGTGGTGGACTGGTAGCTGTAGAGGTGCCAGTTCACCTCCTGGGCACTGACAATGTGCTCTTGATCAAGGCACCGAACCCCTAACTGCTCGGGGCGCCTTTCCATGGGCAGCCCCCTCACTCTGACATCTCTCCATTAGTGCATGTAGAGGTACTGAGCATGTGTGTGTAATTCAAGCCTGTGTGTAATGAGTGTAATAACAACAGAGTGAATATTGTAATTTCCCTTGCGGGACTAATAAAGTATAAATTATTATTATTCTGCTTCCGCTCTTGTGTCATGAAGGGGGAGTTATCAATGGCACCAACTAGACTAGACGCTTACAGTGGAGAAGCAGGGAAAGAGACAGTACTGAGACAGTATTTAAAGTGACCTTTTGGGAGAAGTCTTGTGTGGACAGTGGCCATTTTAATTCAGGTTGAATAGAACAAAACACTCAGACAAGATCACCTTTTCTCCACCAACTGAGTAGCTTGAGGCTAGAAATCTAAATAATATGACAGATAATAGTCATCATGACCATCTGGTTTCTAGGTCTGGGAAAAGAGCTGCTCATGTTCAATGACTGTAATTGGTCTATGGGGGGCGGTTATGCTAAAAAAGTACAAAGAACACACTAAACCATTAACATTTCAGTTGTATTTCTCTATATGTAATTTAGGAAATAGAATAAGACAGAAAGAGGCTTTCTCTTTCTTCATGTGCCCCATCCAATAAACAGTTTTAGGCCTGTGGAGAGGAGAGAGGAACAGCGCGACCTAGCAAATTACTTAGCAAATCAGTCACTTACCCATCACTTTAACGAAGTAGGCATCAGCTTCAAAATTGTTCTTCAAAGCATGGATGATCAAGTCGTTTTTGCCCTCTGCCTGGCTGAGAACCAGCATGTCTAATATACCCTGCAAATGAAGACAGGCATATAGATAAAAGACAATGGGAGCATGGTGTGTGTGTGTCTTCTGATGCACATTTTTATCCCTCTAACATACTGGGTGACTGATCCAGCATTATATTATCATCTCCACTCTTCATTTTTTCTTTTCCTCACTACGTCTCGATCGCTCACATTTATAAAGCCTCTCTCAGAGAGAGCGAAAGACTAATAGAGAGAGAGAGAGAGAGCGAGAGACGAACAGAGAGAGAGAGAGAGAGAGAGAGAGAGACGAACAGAGAGAGAGAGAGAGAGAGAGAGCGAGAGACGAACAGAGAGAGAGAGAGAGAGAGAGAGAGAGAGACGAACAGAGAGAGAGAGAGAGAGAGAGAGAGAGAGAAAGAGAGAGAGAGATGAATTTAACAGACAGGCCGCATGAGCAGTAATAATTAATTCTGATAAGACAGGCACATACAGCAGATTGCAATACAGTTGTAGTATGTGCAGTCGCACATCCTGGGTGCGAGTGTGTGGAAGAATCTGTGAAGGATTTTGACAAAGTATGTACTCTATGTATGTTTACAAGTGTGTAAAACTGTGTGTTTTAATGAACACCATTGTCACAATCGAAATCTGGGTTAACATAAATGAAAAAGACAGGCAGTGTAAAATAACTGAATGTATAAGAGGTGTAGAAAAACCATATAATAGTGTTTCTTCTTGTAAATACAAAGACTGAGTAGAGTAGGCTTGCACACAAACTACTGTATGCGCTTTAAACAACATTCCTGATTAGAAACAAGCACTAAACTGAACACGACACCGTCCTCTTCAGTCCAATTATGGAATATTACTTCTGAGCATGAAAGGAAAAGCATACACTTAAAGTAATTTTGTTGATGTCAAAAAAAGCTTTACCCATAATCCACTTTTTTGCATTAGAGAAATCAAATCTTCTTGTGTGCTCTGTGAGATGTATTCATTCTCTTCTCAATTTGGCATATCATTATTTAATAATGTGGAAATGGGGATGTTATTTTAGTGGAATATCTATCTCATACGTGGATGCCTGTGCATTACTTAGACAGATAAGAGGGGATGGACAAAGGTGGGGGACATTTAGAGAGAGAGACATCTAGAGAGACAGATGGTGCTGTATGTGACCAAAACAAGCTCCGAGAAACGTTATCTCAACACAAACTACTCACGTCCTCATAGATGTCAAAGAATGTTGCCATGATGGCATTTTGGATGGCTCCCAGATCTGATTGGTCCCAGTGGATGTGGAACATCCTTCCTACACTCTGGCAACTGGCGTTGCTACAGGGAACGTTCTCCAACAGAAAGGCCTGCTGACCACTGGGAGGCAGTGAGAAAGAGAAGGAGAGAGGGAAGGTGGGAAAATGCATGTTACCAATTGCATCTGGATGGTCACAATGAAGCATCTTGATAGACAGAATAGGAAAATTGCTCATGTCACCAGCTGATCACTCTGACTTTTTGAATGGCTCAATCATATCAGCTGACTCTTAAAATCAGTCACATTCAAATATGCCAATGTGGTGGTATTTAAAATCTGGAAAATCACACTGCTGACTCCTCAAATACCATTTCTGAAGCTGACCCTGGTACCACCCCCAACTTCCCCCTCCTCTTGCTATGAGCTGGACTGATGCAGTGTATTGGTATTATATCACAACGAGGTGTCTAAGCTAGAGGTCTGATGCTTAGGCCACACATAATAGTGCTGTATTTGTTACAATAAATAGTCCACAATCCTTTGTAATGTAATACAAGTGTGTCTGACTGAACTTGAAATGGTGACCTTGTGGAATGTACTTGGGCTTTTATACCAAATAACATTTGTTATATTTCACTCACTATAACACTCACTCTGTCCATAACTCCTACTTACTTCACCCTTAATGTACTTGTGTAATGGAGCTCCAATAAAAGGTGATTTTACCCTCTTAAATGTACAACACTCTCCCATTTAAAAAAAAGCTCAACCTAGACCCCTCTACAACTAGTACATATCAGCAATCTCTAATCTAGGCTTCCTCAGCACAGTCATTGAGAAAACTGTTGGTTTACTTCCTAACTGTCAATCAAATAAATTACATTTGTCAATCAGGGTTTGTGCATAAGGCAGTCCTGAAACAGCCCTTCTCAACATACAGTAATCAGTGATCTAAGAGTACTAGTGCAGAACCCGTTTGGAGCGTGTGTCTGTTCAGAACAGGCCGACTGCTTGGTTCCCATTATTTCTTTCCCCAGAACTTTATCTAACTATAAGCGTGGTTCAATCAGGAGAGGCTCGGCTGCGGCTCATCTAGACATCAGCGTGTCCCCTTTTATACGTCTAGCCGTCACACATCCAGGTAGCGATGTGGCCCGGGTGAAGCAAGCAGCTACAGCGTGCGGATGACCGGAGAATTGTGCGCAACACACACATGCAGAGGTTCCTCGATTTATAGTTAGATATAGTGACTCTCTGTGTGTTGGTTTCTAGCTTTAACTTTAACAGAATAAATAAATTCAGCAACATATTAAGTTTCAGGGTGGATTTACTCTTTTCAAAATAAGAGCATCAGTATTTAAGAGAACGAGAACTGCCTCAGGCTGGAGCCCCAAGCCCCTGTGGTAGTACAAGAGCCACAGGCACTGCTCTCCTGCTCTGCTGCACATATGTCTAACCCAAATTAGATAAGAATGACCTTGCTACACATACTGCACAGCTCCCAATTTTGCATGCATGCATTTGTAGCAAGACACACAAACATGTACTTCTTGTCTTCCAACAAGGGAAATCATTTCTATGTTTAATTATTTTCTGCTTGATTGGATATACAGAAAACTTTGCATTGTTGTGGCCACACCCTGCATTTGGCCTGTTTGTGGATTTTGGATAAGTGGCGAGTAATTTACTAGAGCTTTGGGACTATCTCTGCCTGTCCTTTGTGTGCTCAGTACTTGTCACCATCCCCCATTTGATCCCCTGGGGAGATTGAATCCCCTTCTTTCTCTATGTGTCTTTCTGTCTTTGGAGACAGCTCCCTGTACCGGTTCTTAGATCTCCGTGGTAGTGGTGATGGGAAAAACAGGCTCTGGTCTAAAAAAAGACTAATCATGAAAGCCTTCCCTCTCTCAGGGCTTTACTCCCCACCCTTCCCTCTCTATCCCAATGCAAGTGTCTTGGGGGCGGAGGGGAAGGCAGAATACAAGCTAAGAGCCTGGTGGGACATCTGTCATCTAGGATGCTCTTTTAAAACTTTAAAAGAATGCGTGAGGAAGGGATATAACATTAAATGTGCCACCCTTGCAGCAAAATTTTAATCTGTCACAATGTCAAAATAGAGCGATATCTAACTAAAATGGAAGGGGTCTCTGTGTGTCCGTCCTTTGGGGTTTCTCGACTTCACACTTGGTGGGGTGTATTTTTGAGAATCCAAAGTAAGTCTTGAGTGCTAACTCTTGAGATCTGCACTACATATTTATAAATCGTAATATACACTGTCTAGTGTATTGAGAAAGGACCCCTATAAACTGTTACAACGCTGAAAGGCATGCTGGGTACAGCTCGCTCTTAGTCGCTCGCAACAGTACGCTCAACAGCCGATGAAGAAAGAGACCAGAGAGACCGGAGATGTTACATTCTAGCAAACTCAACCACTTCAAGCATCAGCGATGAATGCTTTTTGTTCCAAGACAAAGCCTTTTCAAAAATAGCTAGCTGGTAGCAAATGACGTGTATACTCGATCATTGCTAGGGGATGCAACTATGTCATGGTGTACTGCTCAGGACCAAAGGAAGCGCAGTGCAGAGTGTGACGCTGCTCTCGAGAAAGCTGCAAGCAGCGTTCCGAACAGGCACGTTTTGTGTGAGTGTGTTCCTTGATAAAAACGTTGATTGATTACTATCATTAGCATGCTGTTGTCATCCACCCTGATGTGTGGTGACTTTGCTTGGGCAAAATGTAAAGTCGTGGAGAAATAAGTCTGAAGTGATGTATGATACACGGCACGATAGAGACCGATAAAAGTGTTTTCTTGTTGTTACATGTACCTACCCTGCAACGTGACGGCAAAAGCTTATCTTTATTATTATGACTTCAACAAAAGGAGATTGAGACAAAAACAGATGAATTCAGCATGAAAACAGCAAACAGGGATGGAGATGCTGTCACGGTCCAGGCTGTGCCTCTCCCTCATTCCTTGTCTTTCTGCTGTTTTCACCCCTCCCTGTTGTTTCTTGTTGGTTACCTATGTGT
The DNA here is from genome assembly GCF_004354835.1 of Perca flavescens. Classification (NCBI taxonomy): domain Eukaryota; kingdom Metazoa; phylum Chordata; class Actinopteri; order Perciformes; family Percidae; genus Perca; species Perca flavescens. The sequence goes on from NC_041331.1 coordinate 1,880,507, forward strand.
TATATCTCTCTCTCTCTCTCTCTCTCTCTCTCTCTCTCTCTCGCTCTCTCTCTCTCTCTCTCTCTCTGCCTGTGTGTGTTTGTCTGGCCGTGGCGTTCCATTCCACTCCTGCTGCCAATCAACCTGCACACCTGTGAACCATCCACTCATCAAGCTTTTGGGTCCAAAATTAACACTGCCTAACAGATGCCAAACTGCCAAGTCTCTCACACTTAGGCTACGTTCAGACTGCAGGCTTTAATGAATCAATCAATTCAATATATTGCCAGATCCGATTTGATTTTGATTGACTGTTCACATTATTTATATAGACATATCTTTCACCATGTAAAGTCTATGGGAAAGCGCAGAATTGTGACGAGAGTGACATCAGAGTCACATGAATTCCAATGTGACTGTCCAGACTGAGGTCACATTTTTTTTTATTTATTTATTTTTTTTTAAATCTGACCTGTAACGGATTTGGACCACATAAGAAAGTGGCCCAAATCAGAACTGGAAAAGGTTGGATGCCATGTGACTTGGGCTGTTCACACTGTCATGGAAAAATCAGATTTGGGTCACTTTGGCCTGCAGTCTGAACGTAGCAACACACACACACACACACACACACACACACACACACACACACACACACACACACACACACACACACACACACACACTATACATAAAGCACAAGCTGGCTTCAACATAGCAATCCAATTGGTACTTGAAATATGCTCCGTATGCTGAAATGCAGGAGTAGTTCATCAGTTCTGCTGAGTTTTGGCAGTGGTGGACGGTTTGATGATGACCTTGTACTACCATGCATCAACATCTGTGCATGAACACCGGGTTCCCCATTTCCATTGCAGATTTTAGTACCGCCTCAGCTTTGCTGGTCGTCATAGCGACTGCCGTGGGCGTGGTTTGGTAGCGTTGCATTTCCACCGACTCATTTCCTGGTTCTCCTTCTCCGTAAACAACATGAAATCAACAAGATAGTTAACTTTTCCTGCTCCAGATTTCCCACCGTGGTCAGAAAGAACAGAGGAGACTATTTGTTTCTCTCACTAGGACTCTAGAGTCACTACTCGCTGAAAAAAGTACCTGTTAGCAGGTACCAGGGACTTTTTTTCGTAATGGAAAACCAAAAAAGGCGAGTAGAGTCGAGGCGAGGCGAGTAGGTACCATGTAATGGAAAAGCACCATTTGTCTGAAACTTGGTGGAACCAGAAGCTGATATTGCAATGTAAGTGCAATATTCTGGTTATTGTACAGGTAGGTTAGTCACAAATGCTCATATAGCAGGAAAGGTCTGGATTCAGCTGCCAATATGACAATCATCTTTATTTAAACACTGCAAAGCCCAGAAAAGTGCAAGAATTTAATTAACTCCTAAAGCAGACACATAATGCTTCAGATTCAAATAGCATCAGTTCAGATGGCAGTTTTCTCTGCAGACATGCTGGTGTTTCAGAATGTCTGCATCTTTATGTGTGGGAAGGGGGGAGGGGTGGGACTGGGGACTTGTACTGTATTAACACTAGGGCTGTGATTATACATATACTAGCTGGTTTGGTTTAAGGTCATTCTGTGTTATCCATCAATAGAGCATATGCACTAGAACCTTCCTCCCTTCTCATTAGGTTTAAAGTTAACAGCACCTACAGAATCTGACCAGTTACTAAGGACCTGCCACTGCAGCACCTACTGGTCAAGACACACTCCTAATGGTGAGCACTGATTGGCTCAGCGGCAGATAATCAGGTCTCTGTCTGCAAGAAACAGAAGTGTGTGTGTGTGTGTGTGTGTGTGTGTGTGTGTGTGTGTGTGTGTGTGTGTGTGTGTAATTGTATGTGTGCACAGATAACAATGCGGACATTTCATAGCTGCAGGCTGAACTTTAGGAGGCATTTGATTGTTATCCACCAATGTGTGTGTGTTTCCTTTCTAAGATTTCTGTACTTCAAAAGAACCTCTCTCCAGCACTGCAGGGGTGGTGATGAACTCAAGGTCATGCACACACGTGCACATGCACGCAGACGTGCTCTGATGCTAACCCATTCTGTTATGGAATCTTCTATGTCTCCTCTCTCTTTCTCATAAGCAAAGAATAATGTACAAAACATTCAGGGAGCAGCGATTTTTAGCTGGCTCTAACCCTCAGATCTTATCAGCTGTTGCTAATGCCCGTTCATTCTGTGAGGAGCTTGATGACAAGCCAAAAGAAAACTTGGCTGCTGCCAGGTTTTGGTGCTCTCTGCAAGCTGGTGTCCATACACAGCAAAAGAACATTTGTGAGGGAAGAAACTCTGCTCTCAAAGACCACTGTACAATTGCGTGTTTTTGTATTTCCAAAAAGACCAAAAGAGTGAGGCGTCTTCTCTCCAGCTCATCGTGTTTTGCATTCTCCCAGTTAAACTTTTAATTATATCATATCATTAGTTATAGATTATCTACTTAATAATTAAACTGTTATTTGTTATATCTCATGCTGCTATGTATATATTTCCTTTTTACTATATGTACAAACGGAGCATCTTTGGGTTGGGTTGAAATTTAGATTGTAGCGTGTAATTCAAGGGCTGTTAAGTGATTAAAGAAAATCAAATTCATACCATGCTTTGTGATTAATACATCTAAATTAAACACCGATGTCATATTTTTGCTGTGAGAATCATTTAAAAAATCTTTTTTTTAAACTTTCTCCCCCTCTTTTAATCTCTGATCTCACACACACACACACACACACACACACACACACACACACACACACACACACACACACACACACACACACACACACACACACACACACACACACAGCGTGAGAGAAAGATGCAGAGAAAGCTGCAGCAAAGACTTGGCAGTCCAATTACTTGTTGCTCTCGCTACCAATACTAACTGCACTGTTTCAACAATGTTAGGCTGAAAAATGTGCTGTTCTGTTGGGAATAAGCTATGAGCAATCCGCTAGCTGCTGGGATATTTTCCTGACAGTAGATGAAAGAGACTAGGAGGAAACACTGGAGCACATAGTGGAGGTGTGTTTAATTGTGCTTGAGAACATCACCGCAGTGAAACAATCAGAAAATAATGTATTCCTCTGATTTTTTTCTCGCTAATGCTTAGCTTCCTCTCTACATCAACTCACTCTGCTCTCTCTCTCTCTCTCTCTCTCTCTCTCTCTGGCTGGACGAGCTGGGGAGGAGGGGCCGACTTTGAATGCTGTGTTAACTAACACCGACTGACCAGAAGAACATAGGCTATGTTGCGATAGCACGTAAATCAGATCGGTTTCTCAAATCAGATCTTTAAGACAGACTTTCTGCACTTATTTGCCAGTGATCAGACTGGGCTTACGTGTCCAGATATCACCAACTTATCTAAATGCTACACTGGGGATGCAGCTTTCCACCGCGAAAGGGAGGTCAATTTCGCCCACCAACTGCGCCATCAAGTTGCGGTGCAAATCAGGCTGTTGTATTTTATTATCTGCACAAACATATTCCCAATTCATAACCCTCGGCTATATGGACCCTTTGAGATCCAATTTGAGTGGCTATAGCGTCGGGACTGAGACACATCTGTAGAAATACGACTGGAATCACATGTCAAACCACCTTCAAGTGTAGTTTGGAGCCGATTTTCAAAAACCACATTTCATGGGTTTTCTTGCTGTCCAGACTTTCTAACATCAATCTGGATACAATCTAGATATACTAGATAAAACAGATTTGGGATGGCAGTCCGAACAAGGCAATAATATACTTTAATATTAACTTAATGTTCGACCATTTCCACCTAATGTGTAGCTGGATAATTAGCCTGATGGTCAATTAAATTTAAGCTCCTCATTTTGAGAAGGTAAAGGCATGGCAGAAAGTTGAATGCAACACAACATGTTTTCATTTTGTTGTCAGTCCTGTGATTAAGCAACAGCGAGCAAAGTCAGTTAACTTTGTTAATTGGAACATTGATGTAAGCTTGATTAAATTGGAATAATGAAAAACACTTTAAAAGTAAGAGCATTATGTTCTTTTAGCCTGTGTCTGCACTAATGTGAGAATGTGCGAGGGTGTGTGCCTGGGCTTCGATTATTGTATGAACCCGGTGTCAGCATTGATGTGTGTGTGTGTGTGTGTGTGCCTGCGGGGAGTCTTCCACCGTTCCTAGCTCTACCCTTCTCCCCTCTAATTGGCCTCCAGAGGGGCAGTCGGCCGGCGGGAGGCTGACCACTGATCACAACGACCCTTCTCTCCCTCCACCTCAGGCTCTCCGAGAGGCCACTGACCACCTTTACTGTTTCCCCCTTTATTCCTCCACTCATCCCTCCATCTCTCTACTCATTTCTCTCAAGCTGAGAGGCTACCTCCTTCTTGATGTCTCTCCTTTCCTTTTCTTTCTCAGTTCCTCTTATCCACTCATACTATCCTCCTCCACCTTCATCCATCTGCCTTTGTTCCACATTTTCGCCCACCAATCACAACACCGAGTACTCTGTTAAAATGCCTTCTAGCCGTGTTATTTTTGCAGAGTGTGATGTGGGTGCATTTGATAATGCTCTTTTCAGTTTTGACTATGGAAGCAACACAGCGGTAGACTCGTCTCTTCTTTCCTTGACAAAATGACCTAGCGTCCCCCTCTCTCCTCCTACACCACTTCACAAAGCCTCGGTCTCTTGATAAAGAAATGCCTTTCAGGTTGGTCGGCCTTAGTCATGCACTGTTTATTTAACTTTGTCAATTAGTCATCTATTAACATTACTAGATTTTTGTGTCAAAAGAAATTGTTGTCACATATTCATATTATCAATATTAAACAACATTTCTATGTTTTCAGAGGGGAAAAGAACTACAGAAAATAAAGTTTAACATCTGTCGCACTGGCTTTGTGCGAGGATATCCTGTGGCTCCCTAGTGACAATCAGTTATAATTACTTTTCTTATAGTCCTCAAATAAGGCTCTAGTCAGTATGGTAATGATGGTTCTTTTCAGTAATGGCAGTTACAAATCACTGGATTTTTCAATTCCTTAATTGCTATTGTCCTTCACCTCTGTGGTAAAAGTACAGCACATGTGGACACACACAGATACCAGCAGGTTTCAGAAAACAAAACCTTCACATTCATCGTTGTTGCATGCAGTAAGCAGTAATAACATTTTAAAGCAAAAGCATTGACCGAAAGTGGCTTTTTGGGATTCCACTAATCTAACGATCATAAAGAATTACATTTATAAGAGAAACAAAAGCATTTGTAACTTATGTTGAGGATGCAGAGACAAAATAAAGTCAACTTCTCCTAGATCTATTGTGGCTTGGATCGTACCTCATTTGTACATCGCTTTGGACAAAAGCATCTGCCGAATGAATAAATGTAAATCTAAAATGCAGTGAGAGTAGACGTATGGACTGTATATTACCAAAAACTGATTTCGTGACCCGTAAATACAAAGCACTTTCTACTTGTGACGCCTTGTTGCAGGATGCATGTGTGAGAGCTGTGAGCAGTTCAAGTGAAGAGGGATTTTACCCTAACAGACCGTTCACCCATTTGACGCATACAGTTAAGGTCAGCAATGATGAGTACTACTCAAACTGTTGTGTATTGGAGGAGCTTTTGAAAGTTAGAGAAAATAACCAAATGCATCACCTGGGCTATTTTCTCAAAGTAGGCGTAGATGTTGTAAGGACTTGAACATACACTGTCACTACTTACACAAACATTACGGGAAACCCCAGCTGGAATGACTCAGATTTAAAAGGTCACCAAATTATTGACAGATGGACAGTAAGAGAGAGAGAGACTGACAGAAATAGAAAGAGAGAAAGGCACGTGGCCGAAAGGTGACTGAATGGGAGGAGAGAGCAGGTCTGCGCAGATGAAGTGACAGCGAGATGTTGTTTAGGCCCTGAGATGCTGGTTTCTCATTCTGTTAGCCACGGTGGTGATGGACACAGCGGTGACTCACAGCAACACACAATCAAAGTCAAAGTACATCTATGGTAGTGTCACTCCTCTACACGAGCCTCCTGCCATCACTCATTCTTTCATCCTCCCCGCCTCCACCTCTACCTCGCCTCTCACTCTGTTGTGTTACAAAGTCAGCTTTCTTTTCAGTCTGTCCTTATTTGTCTTTTTGTTCACAAGATCACAAAACTACAACCTTCAAATGAGCTTGTTACATTTAATTGCTACCAGTTGCAAATCCACATGTATTGCAATTCATATTACGGTTAGATTAGTGTTATTAGCTTGCTAATAAACCCAACCAGGAAAGAATATAATCTTCCCTATAAGTCTGAATGCTTGAGTAGCTGAGTTTGTGGGTGGAAGTGTGAGAAAGATCCATGCTAAACCCTGGATGTGAATTTGGGCACTGGGCTTGAGGTCCCCATCTGTCACTGCGGTAGTGCACCCCCTGTGGCCTAAAAACTGGCTTTGTTCATGTTTTCACAGGAATATTTTCCCAAAATGACTGACTGAGCTTTGGATACTGCAACAGAAAGAGCATGCACACACTACACTATTCAATCATAGGAATAAAAAAAAAAGAAGACATGTTTTCAGTTCTGTCAGATTATGATGATAATCCATCTTTTTGCTGCTTTTAAGGAATCAAAGAAGAATGCACATTTGGTCACAGATGTCAACTGTACACAGTGATACCAGCCAGGCTTTGACAGATTATGGATGGATACACTGGTTCACCACTTTGGTCCAGACTGAAATATCTCTGTTCTGTATAGACATTCATGGAATTGTACTAACTGTAATCCTTTAAACTTTCTTCCAGCGTCACCCTTGGGTCAAAATTTTAATTTGTCAAATGCTTTTGTTTATGACCAAATACCTGCAAAACTAATAATGTACAGAACAGCATACTGTACAGAACAGGGTGAATGCCAAGACATATTAGATACTGGGTGCTAAGAGCAGTTAATGGAAACGTTACATAACCTGGATATAGGTTAAATTACTACGGTTATATCAACCCATGACAAAGGGTAGTAAACCAGAGATGTATTTTCATGCCCACACTGAAGATTATAACGTCAAAGAAAAGATGTGCTTGCTGTTAAATGAAGCACACGTACACCCACCCTCACAGATTTTGCTGTAATAGCTTGAGAGTCCCACACTAGAATGTGACATAATGACACTCTTTAAAACTAATCATCAAATGGCAAACACCCTCTTTCATTATACTATTATTAAACCGCTCCCTAGAAAGCCGCTTAATGTTCTTTGTTTATGAAGTCATCTGAGGCCAAACCAGCCTCCCACCAAGAAAGCTGCACTTTGGGAAAAAAAATATTGTGCAGGGCTAACAAGGCAAATGCTTCGTGCTCCTCCAGTTTCTGCCCTGGTATTAGCAACAAAACCGAGAGACAAACACAGCTACCCTGCTTCTGACACACGGAGAAGGATGGATTTTAAATGGCATTGCCTAGCAACAGCCTGCTAAGCTCTTGGCAGCTGCTTGGTCGGGTTGCATACTGATAGATGGAGACACACACAGACACAAACACAGACAGACACACAGACACACACTGAGAACAACACAAAAAGTTAATGTGATGGAACTCATCCAGGCATCAAAAAGGTGAAGACCAGTGAGCTTTACATAACCAAGAACATTAATTGTTGCACGTGAGTGGCCACAGAACGAGGTGTTGTGTTGACATAAACTGTGAGTTTATCACATTTTATCTGACCTCAGTACAGATGTATACATTACAATACTACCAAGTTCAAACTTTTCACTACCATACCTAAAGTGCAAGACAGATTCATGGTTGGATCATGAAAGACTGATGATAATTGTGTTTGCCATTGTTATGTACAATGATTTTTGAGGCATATATAGCGCATACAGCATTAAACGTGATCTCTGCTACAGTTTGTGTGGCATCTCCTCTGCAGCAATGTGCAAACTGTCTGCAACCACTGACAGTGATGTTGTTAATTAAACAGACAGCGTGCAGGGGTTCTTCTCTGTTTTCAAGATTGCACTTTTCTCCAACGCACCGGTCGCACCATCCGGTGTGAAAGGTTAAAACCACTGAAACCAGACCTGTTATTTAAGTGTAGAGCTGTCAACAGTATAATTGAGGGAAATCTGTGAAATATCATGAAGCTTGTCATTATTATCATAAGTGGACAACTTTTTCTCCCATAAAATAACAACCAACCACATCATTGGTTAGAAACATTTAAATTATATATTTTGCCCAAAAATGATCAGCTGTAGCAAATCTGAAGGCAGGAGTGAATCAACTCAACGATAAAGACAAACCTGATCTGACAGTTTAGTTTAACACTGCTCTTAAATGTATACACTTGGTGTATTTCGGTGAGTGAGGCAACATAGAGAATCAGAACAGTAAGGGGGGTGGGCCCTTTCTCCCGCTATGAAAGACACAGAGACTATTTTACATGATTTTATCCCATCACGCCTGGATCATTGCAACAGTCTTTTTACTTGTTTGAATCATAAATCTGTAAATCCACTCCAGAATGTGCAGAACTCAGCTGCCAGGCTTTTAACCAGAACCAAGAGACGTGATCACATCACTCCTGTTTTAGCCTCTCTACACTGGCTCCCAGTATGTTTTAGAATAGATTTTAAGATTTTACTGCTCACTTTTAAGGCTCTTCACGGCCTCGCACCCTCGTATACCTCAGACCTCCTGGTACCGTACACGCCGGTACGTACTTTGAGATCCTCGGGCAGAGGTCTTTGTCTGTTCCAGAGACCCGGCTAAAAAGTAAAGGGGACAGAGCGTTTGAAGTCACGGCCCCGAGGCTCTGGAACGTCATATCTGAGGATATTAAGTCAGCTGAGTCACTGATTTCTTTTAAGACCCTTCTTAAAACATACTTTTATCGGAGAACCTTTCCTGACTTTGAGCTTGAACCTTTATTTTATTATTATTCTTTTTAAATTGTTCTTTTCTTTTGAAATACATTGCGTTTATTGTATGGCATGAGACGGACAGAAAAGATGAGGACAGAGAGGTTTGTCGTGATTTTGCTGTGCAACAACCTCAAGCATAGGTTAACTACATTTTTCTGTTACTGTCAGACCCTCACTGACCTATAGCCTGAAGAGGTCTACACATAGATGTGTGTCTGTGACATATTTGTGTTGAGTGTGTGTCGTGCAGATGTGTCACATCACACACTCCCTAAGGCTTTTCCGGTCTTGTTGATTCACACTCTTTTCCACAAGACACTTGTGACATCTGAAGGGGAATCTTGATGGTCAATCACAGTTCCAATAATAAGTAGTAAGGAGTATACACCACATCGTGCTGCCATGTAGTGGTGTGAGATGAACACAACAAAAATTGCTATCATTCGTTCGGCCATTTCCAACTGTGACCTCATTTTGTATTTCAAAAATAGCTCACTCTCACCACATAGTGTTACATGCATGGCTACATGTACACACACACACACACACACACACACACACACACACACACACACACACACACACACACACACACACACACACACACACACACACACACACACACACACACACACACACACACACACACACACACACACACAGCAGCCCAGTGGAGGTCAGAGTGTGACATTTAGACTATTTCTCCTGCGATAGGGGGCTCTTATGAAGCCGGGGTGGACCATTTCAACATCAAACACTCACAGCCAGCAGGACACTCACTGAGGGCAGTGGATGAATAGAGAATGTGTGTGTGTCTGTGTGTGTGTGTGTGTGTGTGTGTGTGTATGCTTTGCTGTGAATGTGAAGCCTACCCGAGTAAAAGACAGTGCCTGGGCTGCCGGCTGCTCGCCTATAAAAATAGTCTGGCAGTTTAACCACATCTGCGTAGTGCTAAGGAAACAACAGTCATCACTGTCATCACAGCGGAGGGCTGTAAAAAGCTGCCGGAGCTTTGTTCTCCATCTACATCATTACATTACTACCAACATTTCAAAAGCATGGGAAACAGGTTCTGTGAGGGCACATTCACAGTATGGTGCTTTCTTTTAGGAGGAAAGGCACCGCCAAGACCACATTTTGTGCTGATATGGAAATCAAGCTGCTTGATGTGTGCTTTGTTTACCTAATGATTAGTTGCGGTAGCAGTGCGCAGTACTTCATCAGTGCTACAGACCTGGAAGTCCTTTGCACAAACCCCATAATTCAGCTAAAGGGACTCTGTATGATGAAAAACAACTACTACAATTACTACTGCTACTGCTAAGAAAGCTAGATCTTCACATTTGTTTCATTGTTACAAATTAAGAGCAGAATTATGCTTCATTTCTATCTAAAAAGCCTAGTTTTAATGGTTGTTATTGACGTTATTGAGTGGGTGTTTTCAGAATGAATACTCCTTGTTTTAGGCCAAAATGATGGGACACTTGATGGGAAAAAGTTAAACTGCGCATACAATGGTATACAGCATTTTGGAAGTGCAACAATACTGCAGTTAAAACCTGCACTTGACATTGACAAATCCAATGCTTTAGGAAATTCAAATAATCATGGGTTTGGCAAGACCATTCTCCTGTGCTGGCACAACACACACATAGTATGGACACAGGTCTGGCAGTAGAGGACAGCAGGTCGACAAAAGATCAGGCCTGCAGATGGGAGAATGTGCCTTCACATACCTACCTAGGTTTGCAGCCTCGGTTATGTTTTTCTAATACAACAACAATCAACTGGTCAGAGGTAAAGGGGAAAAAATATTTTTTGTGATCCATTTAAATTTTACTCACTCAAGTATTTACATATTTGACTCATTGGAATGCCTATTATTGCCATTTATCGCTAACAGGCCTCCATACTTTGAGATCTGTTGTGGAATTATTTACACCCCTGGTTTGTCTGCTCAGAGCAGTGTTAAGTATAGTTTCAGCAATAATGAAAAGACAACATTTAGCTTTGCAAAAAGGATGAGCATACATTTCTTCTTGAAACAGAAAAGCTGTAGTGATCTGAACAACAGCAGAGGTGGAACTTCTAGTGTTTACGGTGAGCTCTTCATTAACCTGGCTATGTAAGGCAAGGGCCAGCTTAGACTACCACACATACCACTTTCACGACAATAGATAATGACTGGTATAACTGGTATAACTGGTTGAAATAATACCATTTCTTGTTCCATTTCCTGCACTGGAAATATTCACTATTGTGCTTTTATACTCACGAAAGGTGGAAAGAAAGAAAGAAAGAAAGAAAGAAAGAAAGAAAGAAAGCAAGCAAGCAATTATGAGAGAAAGCAACAAAGCCGTATTATACTAACACATGGGGATTTTAAAGGATTTTGTACTGTAAACAGAAGTAAATAATTATTCTTCAAAGTGTAGACTGAAGTTAAGTAAGTAGCGAAGGATGTAGTAGGATGACTCATTCCTCCAAACAAAATCCCCACAGGCAGATTACAACAGTCTGGAACCTAAGAGGTGAGGTCTTCATGCACTGAGGGAGTTCTCCTCCCTGTCTGCCTCATGCAGCATCCTCTCCAAGGAAGATTTAATTAATTTTCAAAGTAAATTGGTGAGCAAAGAAGGGTCCATCTTTAGGCTGAATGGTGGCAGTTGGGTGTGTCTCCATGGAGGAAGCATTTCTGGTGGCATTCAGGCAAACACAACGGCTTTGATGTACTAAATGAAACACAGAAGGAGACCAAGGGAACATGCGACAGCTGATGGCTCTCCTGTGTGTCTCCATCCGTCCAACGAGGTGATGGTCAATATTATGCTCACAGACTCAAAATCATGGTTACAAGAAGTATTGCCACTGTGTCTCTGTGTAGTATACAATACGTAAATCCTACAGAGACAATAGTATGGGTCTCAAGGTATTTAAAAATAATTGGAATTTATCAAAGGAAATGTTAAACAAAGAGCTTTTGCTGAAGCATTGTACATTTTTGGGCCTATTGTGTTACTTGGTGGTGAATATTATTCTAATTCTCATGAATAATGAGAGCAATCATGTTCAGTACAGCAGATATACAATGCACCAGCGGAATATTTAATATTTAAATATTTAATCTAAACATCTGTCCTAAAAAAGTCAAGTTCTGTCACAATTGAACAGCAAAAGCTTTCTTCTACAATCATGACAAACAAAAAAATCATTTCCTCATCCAACAGTAGCCTCATACACAAAATTCACATTTGCTCAAACCAGAAACTCCATTTTTGTAATTATGGTTGCCTTCTCCAACAACAGTCAAGATGTGTCCTGTGTGTGTGTGTGTGTTTTTGCAATAGGTAGCGTCTTGCTCTAAAAGGTGGTTTTAAGGCCCGATTTTTATTTTTCCTCTGACATCAGCTGGTTGCAGCTAAAAGCGCAGAGGGAGGCAGCGGTGCTAAGAGCTGCCCACGCCACACTCTTCACTTTAATAGAAACACCAAACAAAAACACTCCACACACCTCATTATCGGAGGAGATTTAAGCATTTCCACAACAGCACAGCACAGAGTGTTGACTGGCGTAAACATGTCCACACCACTACCCATATGAATGCCTTCTGAATATCGACACAAGCAAACAAAAGATGTTGAGGATAGTTGTGGACCTCACCACCTCCACACAGTGTGGGTGGTAAGGTGGACACATTGCATAACACATTGTTGGATTTTCTATAAAGCATATTCATTTTAGTCTCACTATTAAGTGGTGGCAGTGTTGCTATAAACATGCTGATAAATGTAAATTATTGCTGATCTCCTGAAAGAGCACACAAACTCATGATCCTGTAATCTATAGAGACACTGAGACATAATATCATTAAGAACTTTGGTTTATTATGATAGGATTTGCGCAGGTTGGAAAAATTTATTTGGGATCTGTTTAATATATGTGAGGCAAAGTGTCTTAAACTCACACCAAGCTCAGGTTTCTGTTAGTGTTAATCAATGACAGGAAAATCTGCCTGTATTACTGTACATATTTAACATTTCTGCCACTTTTGGTAAAAATAATAATCAATGCTAAGCTAAACCGAAACATGTTCGTCTATGTTTGACTAGGATTTCTATATTTTAAAGATAATCTTTTGGGGCATTTAAGGCCTTTATTACATACGACAGCTGAAGACAGGAGAGGGGAGAGAGAGGGAGAATGACATGTAGCAAAGGGCTGCAGGTCAGAAAGGAACCTGCTGCCGCTGCGGCGAGGATTGAGCCTCTGTACACGTGGCGCACAGGTGAACTACCATAGCTTTCCTAAATATGATTTCTGAATAGGATCCTGTTTTATTACAACTACTTTTTTTATTTTACTTATTGGAAGTTGGGGAAAACAATTACACTTGTATTGATTACAATAGACACCTATATTGTGTGTGTATTATGTCTATAAAGCAACATGTATTTGTGCCAGTTGTAAACATATCTGGCACATCTTGCCTTGAATCCAGATTTGAAATATTGCCGGAAAGTCAGGAATTTATTATTATTGATACATTTTAATTATTCAGCCTCATGAGACAGCAAAGGCAGTCCTGGAAAAAAGTAAGACAAGCAAAGAAACTTGGGGTGTGAAATAATTATTTTCGTAACAATCAAGTATCAAAAACTGAGGAGGACACGCTGTTGGATGCTGTCCTCCTCTCCTACTCTTTCTTCAATGCCTAACAAATCTATCTCTTTCTCTCCCAGTCACCCTGTCTTTCTGCTTGAGCAGCACTGGTTGAAGCCTGAAAATATTGTAAACAACTTAATAACATAACTAGTTCCACTGGTGGGACTGTTGAGCTCTGTTTCAGACTGATACCTCTGGTTCAGGCTGGTCCTCATCCTCAACACGGCCTTTTTCAGTAGCGGAAAATACTTTTCAATACTCATCTGGATTGAAGCAGCAAACATTCAGGGTAAGAGTAAAATGACATTGACATGACATAACATAACATTGTTTATAATAAGTTTATTTGATTCACAGCTGCTACATATAGTGTTTTGACCTCGACAACCCAACTGCATTTTACCGCAAACTTGAGACTAGTTAACTTTCTAAAGCAGGCACAATCGCTTGTTAGCTAAGAGTTGGGTCGGGACTGCAACATTAACACACTGACAACATTGTATTCAAAATATAAAATATTTTTATAGCACTTTTTAATGTGCTATAAACGAGGTAGAGATGGAGTGACCCTGACCGGAGGAAGCCCGGGGCCCCCGTCTGGAGCCAGGCCCAAACGGCGGGCTCGTCGGCGAGCGCCTGGTGGCCGGGTTTGCCACGGAGCCCGGCCGGGCACAGCCCGAAAAAGCTACGTGGCTCACATCTCTCCAGCCCATGGGCCCACCACCTGTGGGAGGAACCGCTGGGGTTGGGTGCGTTGTCACACGGGTGGCAGTGAAGGTTAGGGGCCTCGACGGACCAGACCTGGGCGGCAGACGCTGGCTCTGGGGACGTGGAACGTCACCTCTCTGTGGGGGAAGGAGCCGGAACTGGTGCAGGAGGTGGAGCGCTACCGGTTAGATCTGGTGGGGCTTACCTCTACGCACAGTCTCGGTTCTGGAACCATACTCCTGGATAGTGGTTGGACTCTTTTCTTCTCCGGAGTTGCCCAGGGTGTGAAGCGCCGGGCGGGTGTGGGGATACTCACAAGCCCCCGGCTGAGCGCCGCTACGTTGGAGTTTACCCCGGTGGACGAGAGGGTTGCCTCCCTACGCCTGCGGGTTGTGGGGGGGAAAACTCTGACTGTTGTTTGTGCATATGCACCAAACAGGAGTTCAGAGTATTCGGCCTTCTTGGAGACCTTGACTGGAGTCCTGCATGGGGCTCCAATGGGGGACTCCATTGTTCTGCTGGGGGACTTCAACGCGCACGTGGGTGATGATGGAGACACATGGAGAGGCGTGATTGGGAGGAACGGCCTCCCTGATCTAAACCAGAGTGGTTGTTTGTTGTTAGACTTCTGTGCTAGTCATGGATTGTCTATAACGAACACCATGTTCGAACATAGGGATGCTCATAAGTGTACCTGGTACCAGAGCACCCTAGGCCAAAGGTCAATGATCAATTTTATAATCGTTTCATCTGATCTGAGGCCGTGTGTTTTGGACACTCGGGTGAAGAGAGGGGCGGAGCTGTCAACTGATCACCATCTGGTGGTGAGTTGGGTCAGGGGGTGGGGGAAGACTCTGGACAGACCTGGTAAGCCCAAACGGGTAGTGCGGGTAAATTGGGAATGTCTGGAGGAGGCCCCTGTCTGACAGACTTTCAACTCACACCTCCGGCGGAACTTTTTGTGCATCCCTGTGGAGGCTGGGGGCATTGAACCCGAGTGGACAATGTTCAAAGTTTCCCTTGCTGAAGCTGCGGCGAGGAGCTGTGGTCTTAGGGTCTTAGGTGCCTCAAGGGGCGGTAACCCACGAACACCGTGGTGGACAACGGTGGTCAGGGAAGCCGTCTGACTGAAGAAGGAGTCTTTCCGGGATATGTTATCCCGGAGGACTCCTGAGGCAGTTGCAGGGTACCGAAGGGCTGCAGCCTCTGCCGTGAAAGAGGCAAAGCAGCGGGTGTGGGAGAAGTTTGGAGAAGACATGGAGAAGGACTTTCGGTCGGCACCAACGTGCTTCTGGAAAACTGTTTGCCACCTCAGGAGGGGGAAGCGGGGAACCATCCAAGCTGTGTACAGTAAGGATGGGACACTGTTGACCTCAACTGAGGATGTAATAGGGCGGTGGAAGGAGCACTTTGAGGAACTCCTGAATCGGACTAATACGCACTCTATGTTAGAGGCATAGCTGGAGGATGATGGGGGATCGTTGTCAATTTCCCAAGCGGAAGTCACTGATGTAGTCAAACAACTCCACAGTGGCAAAGCCCCGGGGATTGATGAGATCTGTCCAGAAATGCTCAAGGCTCTGGGTGTGGAGGGGCTGTCCTGGTTGACACGCCTCTTCAACATTGCGTGGAAGTCTGGGACGGTGCCAAAGGAGTGGCAGACCGGGGTGGTGGTTCCCCTTTTTAAAAAGGGGGACCAGAGGGTGTGTGCCAATTACAGGGGTATCACACTTCTCAGCTTCCCTGGTAAAGTCTACTCCAAGGTGCTGGAAAGGAGGGTTCGGCCGATAGTCGAACCTCGGGTTGAGGAGGAACAATGCGGATTCCATCCTGGTCGTGGAACAACGGACCAGATCTTTACTCTCGCAAGGATCCTGGAGGGAGCCTGGGAGTATGCCCAACTGGTCTACATGTGTTTTGTGGATCTGGAAAAGGCATATGACCGTGTCCCCCGGGAGATACTGTGGGAGGAGTATGGGGTGAGGGGGTCTCTTCTCAGGGCCATCCAATCTCTGTACAACCAAAGCGAGAGCTGTGTCCGGGTTCTCGGCAGTAAGTCGGAGTCGTTTCAGGTGAGGGTTGGCCTCCGCCAGGGCTGCGCTTTGTCACCAATCCTGTTTGTAACATTTATGGACAGGATATCAAGGCGTAGTCGGGGTGGAGAGGGGTTGCAGTTCGGTGGGCTGGGGATCTCATTGCTGCTCTTTGCAGATGACGTGGTCCTGATGGCATCATCGGCCTGTGACCTTCAGCACTCACTAGATCGGTTTGCAGCCGAGTGTGAAGTAGTTGGGATGAGTATCAGCACCTCTAAATCTGAGGCCTTGGTTCTCAGCAGGAAACCGTTGGAGTGCCTACTCCAGGTAGGGAATGAGTCCTTACCTTGGGGTTTTGTTTGTTTTGGGACAATGGAGCGGGAGATTGGTCGGAGAATCGGCGCAGCGGGTGCGGTATTACATTCAATTTATCGCACCGTTGTGACGAAAAGAGAGCTGAGCCAGAAGGCAAAGCTCTCGATCTACCGGTCAGTTTTCGTTCCTACCCTCACCTATGGTCATGAAGGCTGGGTCATGACCGAAAGAACGAGATCCAGGGTACAAGCGGACTGTGTGTGTGTGTGTGTGTGTGTGAGAGAGACACGCAAGTGACAGAGAGACGGAGGAGAGCAGGGAAAGGAAATGCAGCTGAATGAATATGCTGCGTGTTTTATATAGCATTAAAAAAAAACATTAATAACGAAACGCAATATGTGGTGGCCGGTGTTGATTGTATGCTGTGGGAAACACTGAACAACGTACAGTATAGGTATACTGTATGTTAATCTTAAGATCGAATCAGTTCCATCTGCTGAGATAACCATGATGTCTCCTTGAAAAATGGAAGGAACTGGTCATTGCCATGACATGTTGATGCCCTGTGACGCGTCGCGTATACATTCAAAAATGTCAGTTTGATGGTTTCATATGGTGGGAGTGACAGAGGACTGAAATATTGCTTAGAAGCTGGTTGCCACAGGCTGGTATACCCCGAGGCTAAAGCAACAAATGCACCTTTTACAGGAAGTGAAAATCATCCTATTTAAATCTAAAATTATGGAAAATCTTTTATGTGGTATAAAGAATGCTTACACATTCTCATTTAAATACAGGGTCATCTTTTTCACTGTGAGTGTAAATGTGCTGCAGATTCCCTCAGATATGAACATTGGTCTGAATGAGCTTGATGTGTGCACGCAGAGCAGAAGGGTGTTAAACCGTCTTTGTGTGTATGTGCCTGAGTGGGCACCGTGGCCGATAGTAACCCGTGGTCATCTGCTGAGGTTAAAAGTCACTGTGGATGAGGATGAGCTTTCAAAAAGCCTTAGATCTGGGCTAGTGCTGATCTGGCTGGGAGGGAGGCTGCCTGGAAGGTGATCCGGCTGTTGTTTTTCGATTGCTTGAGAAACACATGCTGATGTGCATGTTGATGCACACACATGTAATTATATCTAAGTCGCTTGAGGCAGATCAGACCTATGTGCCATTTAATCAGTGTATACATGTGATATAGTGAAGTGGGAAAAACATGATTACTGCTGAGGGTAAGACCATTCTATAAGGCCTGGTGGCTAACACGCAACAATCCTATACTACAAGCAGTGTGTGTGTGTGAACTGTAGTTGATGTTATTCCTAGAAAGCACTGATATTTACTTGTGCATCTACTATACTCCGTAGCAGCAGGTGGTACGTTCTCTTTGGCTACAGCTGTATGTCATATGGCATCTGAAGCTAATTATAGTAACACATGAAAAGAAATTAAGCTGCAGAGGTAAATAGAAAAGGAGAGAAGGTGTGAGGTATGATGGGGGATTTCAGCTTCACTTTGCATGCTGTTGTGCTTTGTTAGTCTATGGGACACTGTGCTCTGCAGCAACATCTATCATAAACATGGTTCCACATTACACCTCATATGCATTTGTGGCTGCTACAGGTTAGGTAAAGGTATGATGTGCTGTCATGTTACCTACGCAAACAACTTGCTTAGTAACCAAGCACAGACAAAAGAGATGGATGAAAGTCTGCTAAAAAAAGATATATATATATATTTTTTTAGAAAAAGCTCCTAACTATGCTGATAGGATTCGGGAAAGGTCAGCATGAAGCTGGCTTTTGTGTCTGCACACATTATTACAGCTTTGTGACCTAAGCTTTTTATCTACCACTTTCATGATATTAGTAAATCCAAAAACGTATCATTTTTAAATTAATAAAATGTCATTGTTTGAGAACATAAAACAATTTCTAAATGAAACTAACTCTGAATATTATGACAAAAGAACTGCTGTTACTGTATGTATGTTGAGAGATTCACCCAACCCATTTACCTGCACTACAGCTATACACACAAACATCAACTGGTAAATGCAAAATACAACTTCACTAGTTGGTTGTGATATCTTCATATTAATATTTGTTGAAGTGCCACCTTGTTCTATTCTGTGACTGTTGTGAACTTCAACATTGCAGTGCATTAAAACTATTTTTGGTAAGCTACTTGAATGGCCAGTTGAATGTTAATTCTATAAAAGGCAAGCAGTTAGAAGAGTGTGCTAAGAAATCATTCTGTTTTTGATACTGTACTTAAATTGGCAATTAACAAACTCCATTTCTCTAGAGACTGAAGCTGTAGCTGCAGCATGTTGATTGACATGTTTTAATTATGTAAAGACATGGTCAAGGAGTTCAGATAGAGCCTGTATCAGGGCCATATTTAGTTCAATGTGTTATATGTCACCATTTTTGGTAGCCTACTGTACTTAAATGGCCAGGATGTACTTTATTTTCTTTATTCATTGAAGATATGTTTACAGGCTTGTGGTGATGTGCAATGTGCTATACATGCCAAAAGAAATCTGTTTGGTACTGCCAATTGGTTTTGTTGTGCAATAAACATTACACTTTGTGAGAAAAAAATTGTGGCAGAGAATCGTGATATCAATTCTAAGTTAAAAAATCGTGATTCATATTTTCCCCCGAATCAAGTGGAAATCATACGAATTACAGTGCTTATCTTTTTGTAGCTTTTCGAACATATGGTTTATGAGAACAGGCGGATATATAATATATCAAAGCAAACTTCAACTTAGTACATGTCATAAGAAAGTTGGCAGAAGCCAGGGAGAATGGGACTAGCAAATAAAAAGTGCATAAATAGTCAGACAGTTGTGTAGTCTGTGTCTTGCCTGGAGAGAGCTAAGAATCTGGATCATAAGTGGTATGTTGTGCAGTGCCATGCTGTATCATCTGCAGCTGAAAGAACTACATTTTATCATCAGGCTTTCTGCTAGATGTTTCTCACACCGATATAAGATGACTTCTTTAGTTTCATACTAGTGTTCTTTCCCCGAAGTCTGTATTTCTGTCTCTTTCATTGTGTCACGTCTTGTCTTCTCAACATCCAAATGCTTGCTTTTCTGCAAACACTGAAACACCTATGTATAGGAGGTACTTTCAGGAGTGAGCAAGCGTCTTGTATTCTTTGTTGTGATTTAACATTGTTTGTCTGTGTGAGCGTGTGTGTGTGTGTGTGTGTGTGTTTGAGAGTGAGAGAGAGACAGAGGTAGTCTGAAGGCACCGTCTGTCCTGTGACCTGGATATAATGTGGACCCTGAGGAGTGTAATTTTAGTTGCTGTAGATGGAAACTACACACAACATAAACATGAAAACATAAACACACATGGATGCATACACGCCGAGACGCACACACACACACGCACGTACACACACGCACGCACGCACACACACACACACACACGGTAAATCGGTCTTGCAGCAGTGTTTCCAAACAGTCTGTAAATGGATGGTCTATCACCCACTGTTTGACCCTGTGATGTGAAGCTGAACTAGTTTATCTAGATGTTTGACCCTGTGATGTGAAGCTGATCTAGTTTATCTGGATGTTTGACCCTGTGATGTGAAGCTGATCTAGTTTATCTGGATGTTTGACCCTGTGATGTGAAGCTGATCTAGTTTATCTGGATGTTTGACCCTGTGATGTGAAGCTGATCTAGTTTATCTAGATGTTTGACCCTGTGATGTGAAGCTGATCTAGTTTATCTAGATGTTTGACCCTGTGATGTGAAGCTGATCTAGTTTATCTGGATGTTTGACCCTGTGATGTGAAGCTGATCTAGTTTATCTAGATGTTTGACCCTGTGATGTGAAGCTGATCTAGTTTATCTAGATGTTTGACCCTGTGATGTGAAGCTGATCTAGTTTATCTGGATGTTTGACCCTGTGATGTGAAGCTGATCTAGTTTATCTGGATGTTTGACCCTGTGATGTGAAGCTGATCTAGTTTATCTAGATGTTTGACCCTGTGATGTGAAGCTGATCTAGTTTATCTAGATGTTTGACCCTGTGATGTGAAGCTGATCTAGTTTATCTGGATGTTTGACCCTGTGATGTGAAGCTGATCTAGTTTATCTGGATGTTTGACCCTGTGATGTGAAGCTGATCTAGTTTATCTGGATGTTTGACCCTGTGATGTGAAGCTGATCTAGTTTATCTGGATGTTTGACCCTGTGATGTGAAGCTGATCTAGTTTATCTGGATGTTTGACCCTGTGATGTGAAGCTGATCTAGTTTATCTGGATGTTTGACCCTGTGATGTGAAGCTGATCTACTTTAATCGTTACTGTGCTGGAGAGGATGCTCATTTTACTTGCAGTGTGATAATTGTACATTTTATTTCAGTATTGGTTAATATTTATTTTTAATATAATATATTTAATATTTGTTAATTCCTTTCCTAAAGTGTCCTTTAGAAATAATATTATTGTTACTATTTGAAATAATATAAAAACAATCAAACTTTTGACTGCTTTCTTTAATAACTAAATAACACAATACTTGTACTTTCACTTTCAGTACTTGAGTAGTACATTTTAAAATAAACTACTTGCAATACTTAAGTACAAAAAGTGTTGAATACTTTAGTACTTCTACTAAGTGTGGCGCTTAAAGAGCACTTCAACTTCTACTCAAGTCACTTTTGTGATAGAGCACTTGTACTTTTACTCAAGTATGGGTCTCTAGTACTTTATACACGTCTGAATAATCCAACAGTGAGCCAGCCTGCAGTCCAGTTACACTTAAAGAGTAATTGATGTGATAGACGCCATACTTCTTTTTATGGCCTACTAGTAATTGTCTTATAAATAGTAAAATAAGTCGGACATATGGCAAAAAAGCCTGGAGAGAAATATTTCCTTCTGAGGTAAGATAAGCAAATCACTGATTTTGTCAAAGCCACGCCTAAAAAACTTGAGCCAGAACACACAATGACTTCATGCATTCATAACCGCCGACTGCCTATTTATTCCTTCCGTTCACTGTTCCATTGATTCCACCTGATTACACTCATCTCACACCCTCTACTGATTCCGTCTTCCTATTTTGAAGGAGGAGGAGTGACATGGATTGGCAAGACTTTTATCTAAAAAGCAGCTATAAATAACCACTTGGAAGAAGGAAGGAGTAGAAATCGAGAGGAAAGAAAGAGAGGGATGGAGAGTTAAAATAGATCACATGTGGGCTGTACAAATATTTGGTAAGCAGAGAGCATTTGGTTCAGCAGAGTGCTGTTGAATCCAAAGCAGGCGAGCAGACAGGATACATTTGATAAACTGTCAGAACAAAAACAAAAACAAGTCCATCCCATCACTCACAGCTGAGCTCGGAAACCTTGTGCCTTTACCGTAGACTGTAAAAAATAATGGACGTAGCATCAGTGACATCCCCCATTGGTTTGTGTACTGCTGTTGTGAGGCCAGCAGTTTGGCCGTCGCCATCTTGGTATTTTGAAGCCAGAAGTAACCATACTTGGGGAGAATGATGCAGCTAAGCCAATGTCGTTAATGTCGTTCAATGGCGCTGCGCTAAGCTAAATGCTTAAGCAGGAACATTGCAGATTTCCAACTGGAGAACTCCGGCACTGTTCATCTGCATGTACGGCAGCATACAGAGCTGGTTGTAAATTGGCGGACTTTCCCTTAAGTTACCAGTTAACATTAGCCCTAACTAGGTAGCTTTGGTTGGCATGGTGCTACCAAACGCTGAACAAGACTATTTAAAGGGACCAAAATGTTCCAATTAACTTTGATGAAGTAAAAACACACAGTAAGAGGGTCAAAGTTAAATTCAAAAACGCGGACAGTACCCCAAAACAAGTTCACGGCTGTTTTAATGTACACAGGGACATGGACACGCATTGCTAAGCCTCTATCATGATTGACACATCGGTGTGTAGCGCTGCCCTAAAGCACCCCTTGCTTATCATTTATTTATTTAAAAATAAATGGGGCCTTCATTTTGCGATTGAGACCATAAACATGTTAGGAAAATTAGGTAATAAATAAAGTGAGAAGAAGGGGCATTTTACCAAAGACTTCAATTGAATCACACTTCTTTTTAGCACCCTAATGGAAATTAGATAGAATGCAGGTTTAAGGGACTGGAAGTTGCCGCTTGGCCTTGCAGCTCAGATTTAACAAATGAATGTATGACTTTACGCATTGACTTATGGGAGCACTACTAAATGTTCCTACTATCAGTGCACACTGAGAACTTCCTAGTTAAACCACCAACATCATTTGGGGTTTACGTGCCTTGATTTCGGGCCCATCAGTGGTAGTTCTTAGGGGTCTTGAATTACAGGTTCATGGATTCAAACCAGAAGACATCCAAAGATTTGTCTAACCTTTAAACCATTGTTCTTTCTTAACACCCTGACTTCTTTTTTTATCTCTTAATCCTTCCTCTCTCCCTCCTCTGTATGCTGATGATGTGGTTTTAAATGTTACTGCCGGGGGTCAGATTGTATAGGGAAGCAGTTTGCAATAACGTCCACAACCAAGTGCGGGATTACAATGCTCAGGCTTAAAATTAGAAGTGGAGGAAAAAAAGAGAGAAGCTATGACTTGTGTGATTAGAGCTGGTGAGACAGAAGTCATTTTGAGATGAGGGTGACTGCAAAGAGTTAAGCCCGACAGGACTTACTGTACTGGTGATTATATAGAGCCTAGAGAAGACAGAAGGATTCACATGTACATGTGTATGAGTCTATTGAAGCTCTTGCCCAACATCTATTCTGACACGACATTCAAACAAACACTGACACACACAAATACAATCAGTATGCATAGACAATCACAGCCTTGACCCCTTCAGTTATCTTATCTTCATCTCTGAGGCCAGATAATCACACACACACACACACACACACACACACACACACACACACACACACACACACAACCACGGTGCTTGCGTCCTAGCACATACTGTAGTGATTTTTAAAAGGACTGGCTTATCAGTCGCCACGTCCATAAACTGAAGAGCACACTCACCTTAGCGGTTTTCTCTCCCAGTCTGTGCTCTAGTAAACTGAATGGTAATCACTTCTTCATTATACTACAATGTCATAGATTCCTATTGCTCCGTGCTAAACATTTCAAAGCTCTATATCCTGGAGCAAAGGACTGTTTTGCCCTGTGTCATGATTGTCAAAGTGTAAGTAATCACATTAATGTATGCCTAATTTATGCTTCAGCTGATAGCTTATGACTTATTAATGACAAGATTGAATTAATCTACCTTTGGAAACTTCTGTACTTTGAAAATATTGCTATTCTGTGTGTATGAGGAAGAGAGCTGTTCTTCAAAAGGTTGTTATCCTAAACATACACATAAAGACTGCAGAAACCATTTCTAACTACACTATATCAATCTAATTATTGTTTGCCAATGTGCAAATGTGTGTCCCAAATTAGTTGTATTTATTAAAATCATTATATTTCATTATCCCTGCTCTACTTTGTTTGATCACACATATCAACTGAGCGACATTTTATCCCCCAGCATAAGAACATGACATTGCAAGTGGAGTAATTTTACAGTAATTTAATAAGTAAATCCATCCTCCATTTGGCATCTTTGAACCGCCCCCCACTCTCTCTCTCACACACACACACACACACACACACACACACACACACACATTTATAGTTTTGAAGCTATACAGATTTACATAAGCCATTTAAGTATAAATCTTGAGTTATTAGGTTCCAATCAGTTTCACTTTGTGTTCCGCTGAAATACTATAGTTAGTATAATCTCATCAAATCTCATCAAATATGGTTACATGACTTGGATTTGCATGAAATTTATGATTCTTGTGACATCAATTTCTGAGTAACAACAACAATGCACACAGCATTTGTATCTAACTGTGTGCTACATATGCAGTCCCTGGACGTTGACACACTGAAACTGTGTGCCTCTGCACCGATGGCTCATAAAGCGAGGAATACTACTAAAACGATTAGTTTAGTAGAGTGGGGTTCATGGGACCTATTTGACAGGATTCCAAGGGATCCCCCTGCCAAGCAAGGATTTGTTTCATTTCAGAAATATCTCATTCATTTACTAGACATTATCTTAAATACTGTAAGGTCCTAGAGGAACGACAACTTACACTAGTTGTCTATGTAATCCAAAATAAAAAGACAGTGACAAAAACATAATCTACATATGTCACCCTTACGCACGCACGCGCACACACTTTTTCTTCAGGACACAACACCAACAAACATTCTCCTACCCGCCACTAGTGTTGCGGAGGACAACCAGGGCATCAGGGAAGCCGTCCAAGTTGTAGTCCCCGAAGTGCAGGGCCAGGGGTTGGCTGGGTTTCTCTGGCACAAAGCTCCAAACCGTTCCCTTCCACTGGAAATCTGACAGCACTGTTATCCACTGCAACAAAATCAGAAAGAAATTACACATCAATCAAAATGAACCAACACTAGACACAATAATAGTGGAAATATATGACAGGAGGAGGGTTAAAGGGTAATTATTTATTTTTTTCAACCTGTACCCTATTTACTTATGTTTTTGCTTGTAAGGGACTGATAGGAAGAGAAATCTTTGAAATTGGTCCAGTATTAAGCGAGAAAGGATCCCTACAGAGATAGGCCTTTTTAAAACCTCTTTAAGACCTTTCTGTTAAACCAGAAACAGCTCTGAGGTCACTAGTGCTAAACCCACATTTTACATAAACATGTAAATCTGTAAACTGGGTTTATTTCAACCAAAACTAGAGTTGGTTGGAAAAGTGGATAGACAACCCAAAACAGCTTGTCATAGTTTTATTTTGTTTCTGTTGACTTTGAATGAAGTGTATTTTATGATGATAAAATGACTGCGTATTTACAGTCTGGTGCCTGTTTCTCCAAACTGGGGGCGTGCCGACCACCATGGACAAGTACCTCATACAACCCCACTTCAAAAAAGCTAAAAAAAAAATAAAAAATACAATTTCAAACTAGTAACAAATGCTTGCCTTAGCGGATAGGAGCAACGGCACGGGGGACTTCAACAGTCCTTTTCAGTCCACTCCAATAATATTCATCCCTGGTGGTCTCAAACTGGCTAGTTTAAGGAGCACTTCAACTACTAATATTATTCCAAAATGAATTACTTAACAGTGAAATAATAATATGAATGAACTTCAATTCTAAATTGCCCACCTAATAACAATCTCTAGTCTTTGAATTCATCTACAGTACCCTGAGTGCAAACTGAGACTCAAGTAATACTTACTTTAAAACAACCATTTACTTGAGAGGTAAAAAGCAAATCACATTATTTGCAAGTATTGACTTGTAAATCCTCAATTTAGCAATTCATCTCCCAAATCAAACAATAGAAGAGTAAAAAAATACCAAAATATGACTGAAGTTATCTGAATTGAGCAAAATAATCACAGAAACCAGTGTGAATTGAATATATACCAATCAATAACAAAATGTAACTTCATTATGAATTGTCATTTGGTCTTATAATAAACTTCAGAGCTGGGTTTTTAGAAACAGGTGCTGTGTGTGTGTGTGTGTGTGTGTTCATAGCCTGCAGTCTTGTCTTTATTTCCATTCTTTTTACACTTTAGAAAACATGTACTGAAGAAGCCCTCAGACATTTTTAACCAAACACAAACGAGGCTTCTTTCCCTCATCT
Organism: Perca flavescens; assembly: GCF_004354835.1. Classification (NCBI taxonomy): domain Eukaryota; kingdom Metazoa; phylum Chordata; class Actinopteri; order Perciformes; family Percidae; genus Perca; species Perca flavescens. The sequence continues at coordinate 1,906,843 of NC_041331.1, forward strand.
TGACAATTCAAAAGTCAAAGTAATAGGGCCCTCAAGGGGGCGTTGCTTTAAAACTGTTACTGACTGATGCATTTGATAGGAAAGAGTCAAACTGAAGAGGTACACATAGTAAACTGCACACACACACACACACACACACACACACACACACACACACACACACACACACACACACACACACACACACACACACACACACACACACACACACACACACACACACACACACACACACACACACACACACACACACCCCTGGTCACTACACTTTGCATTAACCTTTATCCTGGACTATACATCTGCCCATGCACAAATTATTTGCATATTCTGCACTCAACAGTTATTTTGTATGCATATATTTGTTTCTGTATTTATTATTTATTTAATGTTAATGTTTAATATGTTTGTTTGTTTATGTATGCACTATTCACCAAGGCAAATTCCACATGTGTAACGTGGAATTAAACCCTTTTCTAATTCTGAGACCATTATCACTTCTCTAAATATGAAACAAAATATTTCTCTCAGCAGCTGCATCAATACACAAGCACCAGCTTAAGCCTTGCCTCTCCATTTTTATATATCCTTCTCTCTTCCAAAAAATGCTGATGACTAAATGCATTAGTATCCCTAATCCACCATCATTGTGGTAATTCATGAGGAGCATGTAGCACCATTCAGTAGCCTACAGGATGTTCATTTTGGTACATACATTTCTTCTGACTAGTGCACCCTATGAACCAAATATTAGTCTTTATTAGACTCTCTGAAACACAAAAAGAACAACAGCTCCAAATTTTCAATAACCTACATACTTACAAAAATACTGTTTCCTCAGAGCTAGAATGATGAATCAGCCAGGCCAATGTGTCAGCCGATGCTTACTGCAGATATATTATTACTGGCCGATTAATAACAAGAAATTAAATCTAGGTTTGAGTCAATTTAGAAAGACACCAATACTATATAGTCTGTTCAGACTCCCAAACATCGATATCATTATTGCCTTCAAAAATCCAGTATCAGTCGGGATATGATTTCTATAGTATTATCAAAATGACATTGGATTTGAAAAATGTAATACAAGTTGTTTTGCATTATATACATGTGAAAAGTATATAACTGTATTGAAACAGCTTTTTGTTGGCCCTGGTTTTCTTGATTTAAAGAAAAAAAAACATTTTAATACTCACAACTGCGCTAAATGCCCAGTTTAAATCCCTTTGTTTGTGTTTGTGAGTGTGGATCCTAGAAAGGCGTGAGGCCAGATGCTAGAGGTTTAAACTGCAGAGGAGAGTCACCAGAGAGACACTCACACTGACCAGAACTGCCTCTAATTGCTCTTAATACGACTAGCATGTCTGAAAAAGACAACCATGGCCTATTACCAGAGGTGTAGTGGTAAAAAAAGAGGTGGTTAAACTATAACTTCTGTGATCAGGTGGACCACGACGTGGTCACCCAGTAAGGTGGGCCACTGCCTACCGGTGTATGTGTATCCTGATGACATCGCTAGAAGCTATCATTTGACGGTACTACCAAGGGTATCACTGGTTGTTCCCTCATAGGTCACACAATCACTATTCAATTCATACATTAATCTAAGTTCTTGTTAAAGAGACTCAAGAAGGAATAATATGGTTGAAATCTATAAAGTTTACTAAATGACAAAACAGAGAGAACAAAAATATTTAAGAGAAATATAGAGGGAGGCTCATACAGTATCCAGGTCTTCCGATGCATAATACGTAATGATTATGGGTTTAGGGATTTGGGATTATTTTCATAGTTGATAAATCTGTTATTTTCTCAATTAGTCGATTAGTTGTTTGGTCTATATGTCAGAAAAATTTGGAAAATATTTATCAGTGTTTCCCAAAAGTCCAGGATGACGTCCCTAAAATGTCTCGTTTTGTCCACAACTCAAAAGATATTCAGTCACAGAGAGAAGACACTAGAACATATTCACATTTAACAAGCTGACATCAGAGAATTTTTTACTTTGGTCTTAAAAATGACTCAAACAGACTAATTGATTATCAAAATAGTTGTTGATTAGTTTTTAACAATTGCTAATGTAGCAGGTGCAGATTGACGACAGAAGGATGAATCTGGTGCCACAAATTTTAATTTAAATATAACTCAGTTTCTGTAATTAACAGAAGGAAGACAATTTAAGTTGCACAGTACTTTCCACAAGCGTAATGGCTGCCGACATTAACAGACGCTTTTGCAAAACCTGTTACTTGTAACATGGGCTAATGGGAAAAGGTAGAGGTGACTTGTTGAGTCAGCGGCATGAATCTACGTGAACCAAATGTACCTCAAAAACATGAAGTTTAGTACTGTTTTCCGAGCTCACCCACTTTGGGCTTGTAGCCGAGGCCGTTTGCTGGCATCAGGAGGAGGGCTGCTGTCTTGATGGTGCTTAAACAATTGCCGGATATCCATATTTACAATTCATTCATCATTACATAAGACATGTAGGCTAGTTTGGGCTAGTGACCATAGACTAAGCTAGTGACTGACAAATCTGGATGCAGTCTGCTGCTTCCTGCTGGATACGCTGGAGATGCTTGATGGTGGTATAAGCCCCCAACGTTGACTTGAAGGCAGTGTTGCGACCATTGACTTCATGACTTCAAGGCACCTAACATTGCCTAATCCTAGTGACTTCCAGGCATAGCTGCCTGGAAATCGACGTTGGGGGCTTAAATCATCAAACACCGCAAGAGATTTGTCAACACAGACAGTAATGCAGCGCAATATGAAAGACTTCGTCTTAGGTTTAACAACCTATGAAACTAATAATGAACAATATGAAACTAAAACAACATAATAATAATAATATTTAAGCTTAATTTAAAATGGCTTAGGAACTATAGGCAATTTAGAGGTGGATAAACTCAATTTAGAGGTGGATAAACGCTATTTAGAGGTGGATAAACGCTATTTAGAGGTGGATAAACGCTATTTAGAGGTGGATAAACGCTATTTCCGAATTTGGGGAGGTGCGTAAACGGCGTTTACGTGCGTTTAGCCTCCACTACATCCCTGCCTATTACCAATTAGTTTGAAATGTATTGCACAATCCATTTCCTAAAGAACAGATGTGCACACTAGGTGAACACAGGTACTTATACATGTATAGGGGTAACACAGAGTGGCCCATTTGTAGGGGTGGCATGCGTGGTGGTGGTGGTGGGTGTAGGTCACGTTAATGACGTTTCCATAGGGGCTAGCAAGTTGGATTCGGATTTCTTTACTCCTAATCCAGTGTTTCCCACACATAGACTAATTTGTGGCGGTGCACCGCACGATCAACACATTGCGTTTCGTCATAGTTTTTTTAAACGCTGTTTAAAACACGCGGCGTATTCGTCGTCTTCCGTCTCTCTGTCACTTGCTCACACACACACACACACACACACACACACACACACACACACACACACACACACACACACACACACACACACACACACACACACACACACACACACACACACACACACACACACACACACACAGTCCCTCCCCCTGTGCACACAGCGTCTGTCTCCATCAAGGAGAGAAGACGGCTGGCAAAATTCACAAGTTCACGAAAGGTTGGTATCTCGTGAACAGCTTTAAACAATCACACATTAAAAAGTGCTATAAAAATAGTTTATATTCTGAATTAGGGCTGGGCGATATGGACCAAAAGTCATATCCCAATATATTTTGGCTGAATATCGATATACGATATATATCCCGATATTTTTTCCGCAAAGTGAGAGCAAATGTTCAGTCAAAGCCAAAATCAAATATGACATGTCACATGTAGTTTCATAGAAACAGTTGCAAAATCAAATAAATAATAAACCGGTTTCTTCACCTGGTTCATGATTAAATGCTCAGCTGTTCAAATAACAATAAAATGTAAACCTAAATACTGTATAACAGGAGTACCTTTTTTGAAATCAAAGCTCCATATTTGTGATTCGTTCCAAAGGTCAATTAAGGTTTTGATATTAATATAATCTACTTTGTTCAAAATGTAATGCCTCATGCCTGTAAGCCTAGGTTTATAGTCCCATTCTTCCACTTGATACTGCTTCCACTTAAGTAAACTAAAAGATGAACTATCGACTACAAAACAAAGAAACTAATTAATGTGTTAATATAAAGAATATTTATTATGATCGGTTCACAGATCTGAGTCCAAACGTAAACTTCACCCTTCTGAACTAAGAGTTTCTGCTTCAGGTGAAGTTTAAAACAGACTGAAATGTCCAGGCTCATTCCTCCACTATTTATTTCTGTATGTATTTATGCGTTACATGTCATTTTAACGGGCACTGAGCTCCAGATCCTGCAGCTGCAGGCGGTCTCTGCTGCCCGCTGTAGCTTCTCTCCGTCCGCCTGCCGCCGGCAAACTTAGTGGAACTTTCCGCCCGATATCGACATACAGGTCGTCCTGGACTACGTGTAAGATCCTACCGATCACCACTCTGTCTTTGGCTGGTCCGATCTGGATCAGCGGGGACCGCGCAGCAGCGAGGCAAAGCTGTGTTTTCCCGGGGAAGAGACGCTGCGGCCGGCCACGAGAGCTCTCCGCCTCCCGCTGCCGCCGGAGCTCAGATTGCTGGTCGAAGGCGGCATACATAATCATAAAACACATTGTCACCTGTTAAATGTTATTCATTGCCGTTTGTTCTTTTCATTTCCTCTATCGAACATAATTAAGCAGTACAAAAGTCCGGCATCTTTAGCGTTGATCTGAATGCTTCGGACCCCTGTTCCAAGATGGCGGCGGTTTTGACGTATGTTTAGAACCTCAAGGCGACATCTGTGTATATATCTATGGGAGCAAGGATCACATTTGAACTATATCGATATATGCGATATGGTCTAATTCCATATCTCATTTAAAAATATATCGATATATTTTTTATATCGATATATCGCCCAGCCCTATTCTGAATACAATGTTGTCAGTGTGTTAATGTTGTAGTCCCGACCCAACTTTTAGCAAACAAGCGATTGCGCCTGCTTTAGAAAGTTAACTAGTCGCAAGTTAGTAAAAAAAGTAAATGCAGTTGGGTTGTCGAGGTCAAAACACTATATGTAGCAGCTGTGAATCAAATAAACTTATTATAAACAACGTTATGTCATTTTTTTACACTGAAAAAGGCCGTGTTGAGGATGAGGACCAGCCTGAACCGAAGCTATCAGTCTGAAAAAGAGCTGAATAGTCCGACAAGTGTAATTAGTTATGCTATTAATTTGTTTACAATATTTTCAGGCTTCAACCAGTGAAAGACAGAGTCAGGGAGAGAAAGAGATAGATTTGTTAGGCAATGAAGAAAGAGTAGGAGAGGAGGACAGCATCCAACAGCGTGTCCTCCTCAGTTTTTGATATTTGATTGTAGGGCTGGGCACTGAACGTCGATACTTTTATGGCACCGGAAAAAAATCTTATGGTGCCAAATTTTGGCTCCAAAAGCGTCTGAACGCATAAGCGCAAGCTTATCTGTCCCCTCTGCATACTGACAGAGAGCAGAGCTCCAACACACACACACACACACACACACACACACACAGAGAGGTGCGGACGGAGTAAACTACGTCGTTGGCTGTGTAGTTTTGCGGTCGCGGTTTTTTACACTGTAAAAA